>NC_141826.1:16217500-16225000 GCF_982586985.1 Callionymus lyra
ACTGTTATCGCTGCTATTTTTACTATAACACAATGAAACACTGTTGTTTCTCAGCTTGACGCGTCTGCTTTCTGCATCAAATTCTCTTCCACCTGCATCAACTTTTCAGATGACTTGTTGTCATAGACAATCATCCTTTTTTTGTGAATACAACCCTTAGGTAATAATTTTCATCTATTATTGACTGGTGCTTGAGTCAACAGCAACTAAAGTTTCATCTCCACTGCAACAGTTGTCACTGTGGCATCAATGAATTCATGTGAAATTGAAAAAGTTCAAGTGCTTCTTTGTTGACGCCACAGTGACAACTGTTGCAGTGGAGATGAAACTTTAGTTGCTGTTGGACGAGTAAATAAACATGAATTATATTTGTTGTAGTCAATAGTTCTATATCTTTTTGATACATTGAGATAAATCTCTAGAGCGTGGGGGGACGGGCACATTATATTCTGTGACTATTGTGAGGGGCCGTCCAGCCAAGAGTAAGAACAAAGCCAAAATATGATGACATAAGTAAAAATGGAAAATTGACATAAAATAAAAAAAAAAAAAATAAATGTTCATGAACCTTTTAATAAAAATGTTCTCAATTTCTCAATGTTCTTAATCTCAATTTTCATTCAAATTATATTGAGGGCCAAGATATTTACACAAAAAGTGCAAAGAAAAAGAGAGAAAAAAACACTTCCTATGCAAAGAAATTAGGAAAGTTGTATTGAGTTAACCCTATAATAAATACAAAATCAAATGTTCTATTTTGACCTCACAAGGGCCGAGTAAATACAGTAAAAGGACTAAATATGGCCCCTGGTCTGCCCTTGATTTAAAAAGTAAAGTAAAAACAATCTCATCAACTAATTTGTTTTCTTCAAGTCGTCACTCCTCAGACAAATACAAGTCTCTTCCACCTGACCTAATGGTCAATAAGAAGTAGCTGGTCATAATGTAATGGCAGCATTCTACCTACTTATAAAGCAACATTATTATAATTTAATTTCAAGTTAAAAAAGCTATGGGACTCAAACCGGCAAACCCTCTACTAATTCTATCCAGAGTAACAAGAAACTTTCTTATATTTCCTCCTTAAGTAACAATGTCCTGATACTTCAACTCAATTGTCATCAACGGCTCACAAAGACAAGTTTCCTCTCAGTTCTTACCCGAGAGCTGTGCTGGCGTCGGGCTGGTCAGGGCGGCGTTGTGGACCCGTCCACGCTCCACTGACGCTCTGCAGCAGGGAGGCAACAGCCTATAAAACTCATCCCGGGATGCCTCGGGCACTTACCTCACTGAATTATTTTTGCAGGACTGAGGATGGACCGAGGGAGTGTTGGGAGGATTTAGACGAGGCCCCCGGATCGGGGGGGACGGGGGGGCAGGAAGGGGGAGTATAAAGATATACACCCTGACATCGAGACGGTTTGATAATGGAGTGAGTCTGTGTTTCAGCAGCTGTTGTTTCTTCGTCACAATCAAGTTCTACTAAGTCTATTTATAGCTCGAACACTTGAGTCGAAACTCAATGTCCTGATTTTTACTTCTGGTCTCCTTACAAGTTTTTTTCTTTTTTTTCTCCTCTTAATCTGAGGCCCTGGTTCTCAGTCAAATCTCCTATCACGGCTGTCACAGAGCAATGAAAATAAAGCTCTGGTGGCGACAAACTCCCCTTAAGTTCAGAAGCTCAGGCACCTGGAAGAGACTCAAACTAGAGCCGCTTTGAACAAGGAAAATATTTGATCAGATGCCAGAAGATTATCAAAATGATGGCACGGTAAGAAAAAAATGTAGCCAAATATTCCTAATTTTAAAACTATATATATAAAAATAAATAAGTCAATGGTGCACAAGATTTTTGTCTTGAATAAATCTATTAAATAATTTGTTTATGATCTTGAAAAATGGTTTAAGAAAGCAAAGAAGTCCAAGTGAAAAGGAAAGAGAATAATTCTGAACAATTTATTATTATTATTATTATTAATCTTTTGCTTTTTTCAATACTCTATGTTCCACTAGTAACTAAATATTAATATAATTATAATAATATAATAATATAATAATTATTTGTTATTCAAGTGTGGATAATTCATATTTAACGCAATATAGTTTCAAAATATCTGATTAATGAATTGTTTGGACACTTTTTTGTACAATAATATTTTTCTTAAGATCATTTTTTTGCTATGAAAATAATCAGGAAACTTAAATTGCCAGTGGTGACAATCGTGATGACAGATCAAAATTAAAAGAATGAAATAAATATAACTAAATAAAAAACCCTGCAATGTATAAAATACAATAGAATAAAATAAAACAAGAGACATCATATTTAAGAAGCATATAAAATAAAATAAAATAAAATAAAATAAAATAAAATAAAATAAAATAAAATAAAATAAAATAAAATAAAATAAAATAAAATAAAATAAAATAAAATAAAATAAAATAAAATGTCCTTTTATTTCATTTAATTCATGATATGAACGACAGGCAGTTTACAGATGTGTTAGCTGAAATAATGAGCATGTTGTTGATAGAAGGGTCCTCATGTGGGTTGAAAGAACAGGGATCAAAGGCAGCCAATCAGAAAATGAGGGCTCACAGCCTGATTATCAACTCAATACTGGGTCCCGGAGCCACTCTTACCTTTTCCTGGGCAAAAAAAAATCTGATTTTACTGTTATATTGTGTCAAATACATGTTCAAAACGACAGCATTATTGAAAAAAATTACATTTAAACTGTATTTTACTGTCATAAATCTACATTAATAGTATAAAAAAAATTGATGTTTTGTTTTTGTCTAAATTATCTATTATAATTCATGACTTATAATCTGATTATATAATATTTTACCTCATTAACTTGTGCTTTAAAGCAATATTTGTCTCTATATATTTTCAAACATATTCCCCTGAAGAACTTCTCTTGAAAATAGAAAAGTTTTAATGACTAAGTTTGTACTTGGTAAACAGCCTTTTGTGACTGAAATTATCCTTCAGTTCTTCCCTGGACACGAGTTGATGGATTGAGATCTGCAGGAGCCCCGAAGAAACGAGAAACTTTCCTTTATCCCTTTTGAGATTAGATATTGATTTTGCACCTAAAGTGCCGCCGTCTCCCACCGGGCTTTCTCCCGGCCTGGCGGAGAAAAATGGGGTCGCGGCGAGTTTGCTACGAAACATCTCTGGTTATATTTTCTGGGGGTTATTGACTTCACGGATGCAGACGAGTGTCTGGTGTCACCTGTGTTTGAGTGAGTGCCTTCATGTCACCTGGAGCGACCACCAGGTCCGGACAGCTGCCACGGGAACAATGGACACTCGTTCACCCTGAAGGGCTTCGCTGGCACCGTTAAAAACATTTGCTTCGTTGCCTTCAGATGCAAACCCGGCCCGTGCGAAGAAGGTCTTTAGGAGTCTCTTTTAGTCTCGCAGGTGCCTCCAGGAGAACGTCTGAGCTGCAGGGATGTACGGTCTGCTCTGCGAAAGTCTCCACGACTTCATCAAGGAGTCGTACGGAGACGACGTGTGGAAGCTGGTGAGAGAAAGAGCCGACGTCAGGTTGCACTCCTTCGTCACCCATCAGGTAATTAATCGTCAACGCTTTTTTTTTTTTCAAACTGAAAAAATTCTCGAAAAGTCAAATCCTGTTTCCCGCAGGTTTACAGCGAGAGTGTGATTCCAAGGATCGCGAAGGCAGCCAGCGGAGTGACGGGGACGCCTTACAATGAGTTGATGAACTCCTGGGGCGTCTACTTCCTGGGCTTCGTCGGCAAGTACGGCTACGACAGAATCCTCAAGGTGAGAATTGTGACAAAACACGACCTGGATTTACAGATGCTTTCCATTTTCTCCTTGAATACAAAAACCTTGAACCTACAATGGAACAGATCGCCACAAACAATTTACACAGCTGTCAGTCAAACGTCGAAAAAATAGACGATTTAACACAAATAATTTTCGGCACAAACCATGAAATACTGAATTCGATTTTTTTTTTAAATATTCTAAAGCAGCTTAGATTCGTTTTTCTCTACTTAAAGCCAGATATTTAACTGAGAATGTATTTACAGTATTAAAACATTTCCTTCCCCAGTGAAGTCACCATCCTGGTCATCTCTGCCTGTTTGTTTGATACTACTCGAGCAATTTGTTCTCCACGACCGGATCACTAAAAAAAAAAAACATTTGGAAAAGGGCCATTAAAACAGTTCTTCAGGTGAAAATAAAGGGTCATGGAGTTGATTGTTGAATACATTATTAAAATCACATTTAAAAACATTTAAATGCACCTCAAAATATCATCTTCATATGAGTAGTTTCATTTGAATTTGGAAATTCAAAAGAAAAATCTCAAATGCTGGTTGCAACAGGGGGCCGTCAACACTGAGTCTGGTTCTGCTCGAGGTTTCTTCCTTCTAGAGGGTAATTTTCCCTCCCCACTGCCATGCTGTGATTCACTCATTGTTGTGTTGCTAGATCTGTTTTTCTTTTCTCCAATATAGTCTTACTTGAGATAACTTGGTTATGATATGACACTTTAAATAATATTTAATTGAATTGAAAATGTAAAAAAAAAAAAAATTCTCAGGGTAAATCATACAGTTTTAAACCACTACTGTGAAAAAATATCACACAATTTCAAAACAAGTCGATTCAAAATAGAAATACTATTTACAATAATAACAAAGCATTTTCCTGGTAATGTGTGAAATCAAGGACAAGCATTAAAATAGAAATAATAAATAATTAAAATATATACAGTATAGTATCAAACATTGAAAAAAAAAAAAAACGAATACGTCAAAGCGATTCATAGTTTCACATCACACTCACGAGGGAGACGTAAAGACTGGACCTTGACAGGATCTGGTTTTATATATTTTTTTCCAGGCACCTCTTTGCTATATATAAGGCCCTTGGGTCAAATTCACATGTGCTGAAAGTATTTAAGTGTCTCGCCATCTTTACTCAGGTTTTGGGTCGTCATGTCCGTGACTTTGTAAACGGCCTGGACAACCTTCACGAGTACCTGCGCTTCAGCTACCCAAAAGTGCAGCCGCCGACCTTCTTCTGCCAGGAGGAGTCGGCCACGGGGGTCACCCTCCACTACCGGTGGGACGCATTTGAAAAGAGCAAGAAGTCCTGAAGAGCTGCTCGGGTTAACCTTAACTTCTGTGACGCGCAGGAGCAAGCGAAAGGGCTACCTGCACTACGCCATGGGTCAGCTGAGACAGATGGGGAAGCAGTTCTACGACACGGACATCCATGTGGAGGTTCTGTCGGAGCAGATGGTCGGCGACTACTCCCACGTCACCATGCGGTAACCACTCGCTCGCCAAGTTCCTTAGGTGACATTGAGAGATATCTTAACCTGTTTATGCACAGATTGAATTTCGACAACTCTGCTTACCGCTACATCATGAAGGAGGACGAGGAAGAGCAGGATGTTCTCCCGATTAACTCCGATTTCTTCTTCGAAGTCTTCCCGTTCAACATCGTTTTCAGACAGGTAAAACTCCTATCTCGACATTGATGAGAAGACACCGTTAAAACCGGTTCATATCCAGGACATGGTGGTGCACAATGTCGGATCAGGACTTTCTACAGTCTTCCCCGATCTGGATGGCAAAAAAATCACCGACGCTTTCTTGCTAGCTCGCCCCCTGGTGGAGTTCACGTGGAACATGGTGAGTGTGTTAAAGTTAATGCTTCGATGTTGCAAAAGTGACCTTTAAAGTAACACTTTACTCCCAAACAATGCTTCCAGATCATCTCACACCCCAATAACCTGTTTGAAATCATGTCCAAAGAGCCGGTGAAGAGGGAGAGGAACCTCCACAATCGAGTCCAGAGTGAGAACCTTTTGACCTTGATCTTAGAACTTCGTCAGTATCAGTCTGATAGCGACATAATTGTAATGGTTGCACTGGTTGGATAATAAGACCACTCCAAATAATACAGAGTATATTTAAGACTAACCAGGCTTTATTTCTAATAATTTCCATCCCTCTTTGTCACAGATTCTGACTATGAAAATGGGAATCGCTCCGCCGACGTCGATGTGGAACTCATGGCGTTCCAGTCCATCATTGGGGACGACTACAAAGGTTTCAGGCGGAACATTTGAACATCAAAATTCTCATGCCTCCCCCCAATATCTCACCTTTTCCAGATGGTAACAGCGCCAACGCCATGGAGAGCTGGGGCGACGGCAGCCGCTGCCTGAGACTGAAAGGACAAATGAGATACATGCCCGAGTGGGAGTCCATCATCTTTCTCGGGACCCCTGTGTGAGAACCCCCACCTCCGTTTTCCTCGCTAGTTGAGATAAAGCGCTTTATTAAAATGCAGCACTTGAAAAGTAAATTGTGTAAAAAGCTGGCTGGAAATAACAGCCTGGGCAGTGAGTCAACTGAGCGGCCCATTCGAGTAGCACTTACCATGCATGAAATGAGCGGCTAATTAGCTCGTAATCAGACAGCGCAGCTCTTGTGAGTCTAATGGGAACCCATTTACAACCGAGGGAGACTATAGCCAAAACATCCCCCTCCTCCTCCTCTCAAGTATTTTGTCGTAAAAGTAAACGCTCTCATGCCGCCGCTGAACTCACTCTTGCTACCTAAATATACATTCAATCCTCTGAAGATGTGAATCAGAAGCTTTCAAAGTTTAGGTTTGTGTCGCCCCCTTCAATGACTCATTCATTGACCTGTGGATCCCAATATTTTTAATTGATATTCTCATCCAAATGGCTTCTCCATACAAGCTACTATGAGGCTCTTTTCGGCAGGGTTCCTGCCTTTTTAAGCCCTTTTCTTCGGCGAATCAGAAGCCATTATGCCCTTTGCTGCCCCACGCCTTTAGACAAAAATGGGAATAAAATCTTTTAGGTTCCCCGCCCTGTCTTTTTGTAACACTCTCAAAACTGAAATAAAGTTGCAAGCTTTTATTTCACTGGGTACTTTTACTCCATCCTAAAAGACAGACGACGGAAATCCACTAAACAATGCCAATGTGAATAGTTTTCACTCTTATATATCAGTGTAGTTGTTGCCTTCTTCCGCCCTTGTGAAAGAAATAGATGGCATTGGGTCTTCATCTGGTTTATTAATACAATAAAAAAGGAAACATTCTGCAATCATAGCTAATGCTTCCTGTTGTCAGGATGGAGAGTCTGAGCGCCATGTTCAAGACAGGCCTTTACATTAACGACCTGAGCATGCACGACTCCAGCAGAGACCTGGTGTTGGCGGGAACACAGCAGTCGGAGGAGCTGAAGAGGGCGCTCATACAGGTATCGCTGCCCCGAGATTTAAAGCAAGCAAACAGTCACTGAGTTCAATAACTGACAAGAGCTTCACGTTTATTTTTTTTCTGTGAACACAGGAGCAGAAAAAGTCCAGCAAACTGGAGGAAAGCATGAAGATGTTGGACTATGAGATGAAAAAGACGGATGACCTTCTGTACAGGATGATTCCTAAACCGGTCGCCAAAAGGCT
>NC_141826.1:16542500-16557500 GCF_982586985.1 Callionymus lyra
ATCTATCTATCTATCTATCTATCTATCTATCTATCTATCTATCTATCTATCTATCTATCTATCTATCTATCTATCTATCTATCTATCTGTCTGTCTGTCTGTCTGTCTGTCTGTCTGTCTGTCTGTCTGTCTGTCTGTCTGTCTGTCTGTCTGTCTGTCTGTCTGTCTGTCTGTCTGTCTGTCTGTCTGTCTGTCTGTCTGTCTGTCTGTCTGTCTGTCTGTCTGTCTGTCTGTCTGTCTGTCTGTCTGTCTGTCTGTCTGTCTGTCTGTCTGTCTGTCTGTCTGTCTGTCTGTCTGTCTATCTATCTATCTATCTATCTATCCATCCATCCATCCATCCATCCATCCATCCATCCATCCATCATCCATCCATCCATCCATCCATCCATCCATCCATCCATCCATCCATCCATCCATCCATCCATCCATCCATCCATCCATCCATCCATCCATCCATCCATCCATCCATCCATCCATCCATCCAATCTATCTAAATAAAAATCTGTTGCAACTTCATCTAAAAATTAAAAAATTCTAAACTGATTGTGTTGAAGTTATGACACTTTTATTTAATTTTCATTGTACTCTTCGGGTTAATATACACACACAAAAAGAACAAATTAAAATAAAGAAAAATGTTTTTTTTTAATCAAGTAAAATCTATTACTACAACAAAGAAATGCACCAGAATTAAAGATATTTGGTACATAAGTTCATTAGTTGTTTACAAATTAAATGATTTATTATCTTCTATTACTAAAAAATAAATGATCTGGTTGGTCGTGTGGGTTACATTAATACAGGTCAGTAGTTCGATTCCCTGTGATGGAGTGTATACAGAGCTAAACATGTTGTTCATAATACATAATATGACATAAATATGTATGAACCAGATTCAAAATGTCTTTATCGAATATTACAAAAAATATTAATGGTATTTAATTTTATCTTTACAGAATTAAGAGTTGACTAAACTTCACCTCGGAATTTAAATTTAGAATTTAAGAAATGAAAACTTAATCCCTGCCAATTTTCTGTAGTTCCTCATCTATTGTGTCTGAAATAAGTAGGTCTTTTCTTCCTCATGTGGTGGGGAAGTTTCAGTTTCCACTCTTGAACTTTCCCTTAATCACTGTGGGGGTGAGCGACAAGTCGTTATAAAAGCCGGACCCTGATCCTTCACAAATCACAAGAGTTCTGAAACTCAACCGACAACCTCAGCTCTACACCATCCGACAGCATCCAACATGTCTCACCAGGTCAAAGTCATTCTGCTTCTGGTTGCTATGGTCTCCATCTCTGCAGCCCAGCGTAAGTTTGACTTCTGCTCACCTATTATTTTTCAGTGAACGTATTTAATTTAATTCTAATTAATGTGAATTTAATGTGTATTTTGTGTTGTGTAGTCCACAGGTCAGCAAACGGGTGTCTTTGTCAGACGCTTGAATCCAGTTTCTCTGGCATCAGAGACATTCAACTCTTCAGAGAATCAGAGTTTTGTGACAGAATGGAGATTATGTAAGAAACCATCTGAATTATTTGAACCTTTTTAAACTCTTGTTGCATGTGTCAAACTTTTTTTTCTTTGGTTCCCGCAGTGCTACTGATAACAAGGGCCGTCGCTTTTGCTTGAATCCTGAAGATAAAAATGTATTTCAAGGGATTAGAAACATGTAAGTATGAGGATTTTAGAGTTATGACTCCTCTGGGCAAAGTTGTCTCACGTTTAATTATTTTATTTCTTTACACAGATTGAAGCGTCAGAGGAGACAGACATCGGCTCAAACCAACGCTAGCGCTTGATGCAAGACTTTGGACGACGTCTGACCCCTCAGAAAATACCCTCTTTTGTATTTATTAACACATTATCATCAATGCATTATTTCCTATTCAAACCCATGTTCTGTAGAATTTTGTTTTTCTGAAAACTGAATAAATGTTGTTTTGGATTAAAACTTCTATGCTCACTTTTTGCTATATTGAATATAACGATTAAACTGTAAAAAACATGCTTATTTGCCTTTTAAATAGCAAAATGAGAACATATAGATTTAATAAATTACCTATAAATATTTAGGGTATTATTTAAATGGAGAAAAATAAACAAGTTTAGGTGAAATACATTTTAAAAAACATCAGAAAATATTTTCATCTTGACGATTTAAGCACTTTTTGTTCTGTTAAAATTAAAGTTGAAAATAAACCTTAAAATTAAACATTGTCAGATATGCACGTCCATTATGTGTTGTTGTTTTTTTAATGCATATTTATAGAATGGTTTGAGACAGTTTTTCACTCCTTCTTTGTAAAAACATCCTTCAAACGTCTTTTCTTGATGTTTAAAACAAGGGGTGTAGGGCCACAGTCTAGCAGGGGCCAAATGTGAACAGCGACAGCTTATAGAGAGTTTCTCTCTGGCAAACGCTCCAAATGACCTCAAAAACCTACTTATATGATTCATGGGAACTAGTTTGTCCTTTAAAAGTTCGATTTTTTTTCCAATTGTTTTCTCTATGATTGAATAATACAGATAATAATGGCCTTTTCGGGCCGCATTATATCGGCTGAAGGTCTCCAAATGGTCCCCGTGCCTAAATTTGACATGACACATGACTGATCTAAGGTGTGTGTCGAGAAAACAATGACGAATGAATCAAGAAATAATCATGTTTAGTATCAACATTTAACACGTGAACATTAGACTTCCTGGGCTACTTCTGTGAACATCGAACGAGATGAAGCGACTTTTCCGAAATACTACTTGAAAAAAAAAAATTTCAGCAAAATCATGATGATTTCTAAAGCTATTTTATTTGTTTTATAGTTAGAAAACGTGTCTGTCTGTCTGTCTGTCTGTCTGTCTGTCTGTCTGTCTGTCTGTCTGTCTGTCTGTCTGTCTGTCTGTCTGTCTATCTATCTATCTATCTATCTATCTATCTATCTATCTATCTATCTATCTATCTGTCTGTCTGTCTGTCTGTCTGTCTGTCTAAAAGTCTGTTGCAATTTCATCAAAAAAAATTAATAAAGATTCTAAACTGATTGTGAATATATTCATAATACATAATATGACATAAATATGTATGAACCAGATTCAAAATGTCTTTATCGAATATTACAAAAAATATTAATGGTATTTAATTTTATCTTTACAGAATTAAGAGTTGACTAAACTTCACCTCGGAATTTAAATTTAGAATTTAAGAAATGAAAACTTAATCCCTGCCAATTTTCTGTAGTTCCTCATCTATTGTGTCTGAAATAAGTAGGTCTTTTCTTCCTCATGTGGTGGGGAAGTTTCAGTTTCCACTCTAGAACTTTCCCTTCATCACTGTGGGGGTGAGCGACAAGTCGTTATAAAAGCCGGACCCTGATCCTTCACAAATCACAAGAGTTCTGAAACTCAACCGACAACCTCAGCTCTACACCATCCGACAGCATCCAACATGTCTCACCAGGTCAAAGTCATTCTGCTTCTGGTTGCTATGGTCTCCATCTCTGCAGCCCAGCGTAAGTTTGACTTCTGCTCACCTATTATTTTTCAGTGAACGTATTTAATTTAATTCTAATTAATGTGAATTTAATGTGTATTTTGTGTTGTGTAGTCCACAGGTCAGCAAACAGGTGTCTTTGTCAGACGCTTGAATCCAGTTTCTCTGGCATCAGAGACATTCAACTCTTCAGAGAATCAGAGTTTTGTGACAGAATGGAGATTATGTAAGAAAACCATCTGAATTATTTGAACCTTTTTAAACTCTTGTTGCATGTGTCAAACTTTTTTTTCTTTGGTTCCCGCAGTGCTACTGATAACAAGGGCCGTCGCTTTTGCTTGAATCCTGAAGATAAAAAAGTATCTCAAGGGATTAGAAACATGTAAGTATGAGGATTTTAGAGTTATGACTCCTCTGGGCAAAGTAGTCTCACGTTTAATTATTTTATTTCTTTACACAGATTGAAGCGTCAGAGGAGACAGACATCGGCTCAAACCAACGCTAGCGCTTGATGCAAGACTTTGGACGACGTCTGACCCTTCAGAAAATACCCTCTTTTGTATTTATTAACACATCATCATCAATGCATTATTTCCTATTCAAACCCATGTTCTGTAGAATTTTGTTTTTCTGAAAACTGAATAAATGTTGTTTTGGATTAAAACTTCTATGCTCACTTTTTGCTATATTGAATATAGGACAACCTGTAAAAACATGCTTATTTGCCTTTTAAATAGCAAAATGGGAACAGATAGATTTAATAAATTACCTATAAATATTTAGGGTATTATTTAAATGGGGAAAAATGAACAAGTTTAGGTGAAATACATTTTAAAAAACATCAGAACATATTTTCATCTTGACGATTTAAGCACTTTTTGTTCTGTTAAAATTAAAGTTGAAAATAACCTTAAAATTAAACATTGACAGATATGCTTGTCCTCGTCCATTATATGTTTTGTTTTTTTAAATGCATATTTATAGAATGGTTTGAGACAGTTTTTCCACTCCTTCTTTGTCAAAACATCCTTCAAACATCTTTTCTTGATGTTTAAAACAAGGGGTGTAGGGCCACATTTAATGAGAGTCCAGCAGGGGCCAAATGTGAACTGTGACAGCTTATCAAGAGTTTCTCTCTGGCAAACGCTCCAAATGACCTCAAAAACCTATTTATTTCCCTTATCCATATGATTCATGGGAACTACTTTGTCATTTAAAAGTTAGATTTTTTTTTAATTGTTTACTCTATGATTGAATAATACAGATAATAATGGACTTTTCTGGCCGTATTATATCGGCTCAAGGGCTGCAAATGGTCCTGACTTTGACATGACACATGATCTAAGGTGTGTGTCGTTCAAACAATAAGGAATGAATCAAGAAATATCATGTTTAATATCAACATTTAAAGCATGAACATTAAACTTCCGGGGCTACTTCTGTGAAACATCTGACGAGATGAAGCGACTTTTCCGAAATACTACTTAAAAAAAAACCTTTTTCAGCAAAATCATGATGATTTCTAATGCTATTTTATTTGTTTTATAGTTAGAAAACATGTTTAATAGAAGCATACAAAGTTATTGTCTCAAAAACCTCTTGAAATAATAATAAATACAAGTAATAATATTAAATATCAATAGACGGCTTTGAGAGAGTTTTGACAGCGGTGTCAATTATCTTCCCAACTAAATCTGAGTGACACTGAAGAGGAGGGAGGTTGGACAAGTGAGTCTTATAGGCTGTGGCCCCTCACACCCACAACACTCCCCATATTCTTAATTTGGAAACGTTTAAAGCAATAACCTGCTGCTCTAAACCACTCGCTTATTTTTAAATAATTATTATCTTAACCTGTGGCGAATGTTTGCACTTCATTCACGCCTCAAACAAGCGTGAACGAAACTTAATAATAACAATAATAAGCGGTAATTAAGTTGCTGACTCACCACTTTCGGCTTCCGTCGCTGGTGGTGCGTTCACTGGCTGCTCCCGTGTTTACTGTTTGCATGTCCAAAAGTCATGGAGGCGCAAACATTCGGTGTTTGCTCGTCCCGACTGTCAATCTGGCGTGACTGTGACATCCGTGGACCCGCATCTGTGGAATAATTCTGAAGGAATCTCTCGACTAGCGAAGGTATGTGTTTTATGACTTTCTTACCCTGATGTACATGAATGAGGCGCTGAAATCGGTGCGTAAATTCGACACGCGAATGCAACACAAAGTAAATGGAAACAAACGAGTCAGAATTAATCGCTAAAAGATGATTTATATTTTATTTTTTTGATCTTCTGTTTTTGCAAGTCACTGTTCTGCTCCCCAAAAATAATGACGCCACACTGTGACGTCAGCAGTGAATCTTGAAACTACTGACATGAAATAAATCTGCGCTTTTATTTTTATCCGAGTGTCAAAGATAAATGTCAAATTTTAAAATAGATTTTTTTGTGTTTTGTTTATGTTTTGTTTAGTGTTTAACTCAATTTGCATATAAGTCTTAAAAGTGCACTTTATTAGATTCAATCCCTCTTTAAAAAAAAAGAAAAAAAAAAGATATTAAACTGAATATTAAATGACGTGTTATTCGCTGGACTGTGCTTAAAGGGAATTTCTGGTTCTATTTGGAGCAGGTCAGAAACTTGACACCGTCCACAAAGAGCAGAGTTGCATGTCAGCTCTTGATTTTTAAACCCGGGGCGTTATTTATTCTTTAATCTGAGGCTTCTTTCTTCATGACTAACTGAGATTTGTGGCGAGGCTTATAGTGTCTTCTTGCTCAAGTCACTGTTGTTTTTTAACCAGGAGCAGAAAAGCGGTCGATCCTTCAACCTTGCAAGTGTTTCCTGGAACTTTTCCAATGGCTTCGAGACGGGAAGATATTCCAGGTAAGAAAGGAAGCAGAGATCTAGTGCAGGGAAAAGCAGGTCTTTAGCTCTCTATACAATCCATCACAGGGAATCGAACTACTGACCTGTATTAATGTAACCCACACGACCAACCAGATCATTTATTTTTTAGTAATAGAAGATAATAAATCATTTAATTTGTAAACAAATAATGAACTTATGTACCAAATACCTTTAATTCTGGTGCATGTCTTTCTTGTAGTAACAGATTTTACTTGATATAAAAAAAAACATTTATTTTGATTTGTTCTTTTTTTGTGTATATTAACCCGAACTTTAAATAAAAGTTTCATATCTTCATGTTTTGTCCCTAGTATATATTTATTGTATTATTTATTTAAATATAAAATAATGTATATACAATTTAGTCATACCTTTTTCTTTTTTTTTTCAAAATAAAGTTTAAGTTTAATACAATATTGAATAATTGTTATGCCTTTCGTTTTATTGTATTTCTTCTTCTTTTTTTAATTGTATAAGCCTCTTTAAATGAAATGTGTCTCAGATTTTTTCATTTATTTAATTAAATAATTCATTTTGATGTCATTATGTTTTTTAATTTTTATTTATTCTTATGTAATTTCACCACAAAATCATATGTTGGCTTAGCAACACCGGATATATAAGTTGTTCTGATTCTGATATAAAAGTAAGTAAGTAAGTAATTTTTATTTGTATAGCGCTTTTTCCAGACCAAGGTCACAAGGCGCTTAAACAATCGAAACAATATTCAATAAAGTATATACTTTAAAGATCAAGATAAAACTGAGAACACAACAGGAGTTCCAGAAAATCAAGGAAAAGCCTGAACAAATAAAAACGTCTTAAGATGTTCCTTGAAGGAGTCGGTAGACTCCATCAAAAATATTATTAAATATAAACAACAAATTTAACTTATAAAGCTGTTATTATGTTTGTTAATCCTTTGCATGTTCTTGTAAGAAGATACATGGAATATGTTTAGTTTATGAAATAAAATGAATAAAAATGTAACCTTTAACCATATCGTATTTCATTGTTTATTCTGAACGCAGCCATCGAGTCAGGCGGCTCGTCCAGATTCCTGGCCGGCCTCACGTCTCCTCTTGCAATGACCCGACACAACTTGACGTACGACGAACACTTGGACATGCCGATGCATTCTCCTCCTCAGGATATTCACGTCAACCATCTGTGGAAGGATCCCGTCATCCCGCCTCGCAGGTTCCGGGACTCGACGGAGGTGCTGATGAGCAGCTGTTGTTGTGTCTGCAGATGATGATGATGATGATCATGTGAATTCATGCTATCTATAGGCCGGTGCCGCCGGAGGAAAGATGCCTGTCCTGGAGGTTTCCGTGCCGGTGCCTGTGGTGAAAACCAAAGCTACGTCTTTAATGAACTCGTTGATGCTCAGTGAGTCGACAAACAAGTTCATCTTTGCGTTGCTTTTCCACATAACCTGCCATGATTTATTTTTAAAAAATCTTTCCGTCTTAGAGCAAACCCAGGAGAACCTACAGAAGTTTGAGCACCAGGCAGGCCTGACTGACACGGTCTACTCTCCCCACAAGGGTCTGTCCACTGAGGAGACCCGCTTCCACCGATTGGCTGATGGAACTCTGCCAGTAAGTGAACAAATAAACATGTATTTGTGGCAGAAACTTGAAAAAAAAAAAAACTTCTTTCCATTTACTAGTACTTGCACTGGTACGAGGATCCTTTTAGATCATTAAATTAAAATTAGTATTAAATGTGGAAGAAGAGATTGCTGTATTTTACGATGGAGTAACTTGTACATTTGTTTTTGACGTCACATTGTTCGTGACCCGCGGTCAAAGGGTGGGGTTTTTCATGGGGTTGCACAATTTCCTAATCAGGGTTAGATAAAGATTATCTTTTGACATCTCGCGCTTGTTCCAGTTGCAGCATTTGGGAACATTCGATATGGATGTTTGCTTCTGCAACTGTGCGATTCGGGGTTAATTCAAGAATAGTTTTCTGGGACCTATGCGATATGGGCTTGGAAGGGCTAAAAGGTAAATGTATTGGATGTATTTTTTTAATGCTAAAGCAGGGTCATAAAAAAAAAAGGTTAAAGAATTACATTTATTTATTGCCTTTTGGCTGCTGATTTTTATTTTTATTTTCTATTTCAACGTTTTTTTCGGTTGTAATTTATTTATATTCCTATTTTATTTCTTTATACCTTGGGTTTTATTTAATTTGCTTTTCTGAATTAATTGTTTGTGTTTTCTATCGTTTGGGACCAGAAGCAAACATAATTTAATTGCAAAGCACTGAATAATGTTGTTCTTTGACATTCAAAAAAAAGATTAATTTAATTATAAACATCATATTTAAATAGTATTCTTTTCCAAAATAAAAATATATATATAAATAATTGAAATGCAATATTCACATTATTGATCAACCAAACAAATGTCCTTTAAACCTGTCGTGTGGCATATATTCTATTGAGTATTGTTTTGATTGTTTAAGCGCTTTGTGACTCTGGTCAAATATAAATGACTTACTTACTTACTTACTAACCTGATTCTGGCCAGCGGAGTTGTGTGAACTTTGACCCCAGCTCTCTCTTTCGGCTAAAAAACAAATTACGTAACAGTCGCCCCACCAGTCTGCGCGCTACGTCGCTGTTGCCAAGCAACGCCCATAAAATATGAGTCGAGCCCCCTCAGACGCCCAAAGCGACCAATCACAGAGCTCCTAACATCCCCGTACACACACTGCTGGCCTGCCGCTGTTTGTTCGCTAGCTAGCTCTCTTCTGACATTTCACCTGCTCAACGCCTCAAGTTATGGACAAAATGGGGATAAAAATTGACCTCGAGGGTCAAAGAAATTCTATCATTAAAAGGTATGTAAAGTGTTAATCGTTAATATACTATTTCGCTACGGTCCGCCCGGCACCAGTGGTAAACGCAGGCCGCTAGCTAAACAAGCTAACATAGCTAAACGTAGTAAAATGGAGGACTTTATTTAATATAATCTTCCTGTTTACGTTGAATTAAACTCTTTTTTTAAATATTTTTTTTCGTCACAAATGTGTTATTTATATTTAAAATGCGTTATACGTTGACCAGAAAAACAACCGTTATCTCGTAGTTCAGATCAACAACCAAGATTAGCTTCTTCTTCTTCAGCTGTTTTCTACTCTCACTCTTATCTCTTCCTACTCGGTCTTCAACACAAACGCTTTGTTTTTGCATCGTAAGGTTAAAAACGATGTTGCATAATAATCGAGTGGAGTTTGGATCTGCAGAGTTTTGGCGACGACGTCTGGACACATCACATGCTGAACTGTGTGATCGACCAAAATAACAGTGGACCGCCCTGCATGGTTACGACTGTCAGGAGACTTTATTTTTGACACTCACACTTGTATGTGTTTATGAACATTAGTTTAGTGTGTACATATTTTATAGCTTATCACATTAACTTTTTAGAATTTAAGTAAAGTTAAAGTCGAAATTAATATAAACTACAACGAAGTAGAAGACAAAATTATTCAAAATCTACAATTTATATTAGGGGTATAAGATACCTATACATCTATACATATATATACCCATAAATATTGCAATATTTTGTTCCTGATGCTGTATACTTGTATCTAACGGAAATAGGGATACAATTATGTATATTATGTTTATAATCAAATAATAATATCGTAATTGTATTTATATAAGGCTTTCAAATCAAGGTCTATTTAGGTTAGGTAGAACTTTATTGATCCCCACAGGAGGTCTCCTTTGGGAATTAAAAAAAAAAAAGTATTTCATTTATTTATATTGCAATGAAGGGTGTATCAAATACAATACTATTATTTATTTTCTTTTTTTTTTTAATTTATTGTTAACATGCAAATATTTATGGTGCATTTTTGTGTTGCAATTTTTGGCGCCCGCTAGATAGCAGAAGTCATTACTTTCGGCCACAGCTAAAGGAGTAATGAAATTATCTGAGGTCCCAGCGATGACTGTGGACGAGAGGATACAGTGGACTCCAGATTATTTTTTAAAGCTAATTTTTGGACATACAGTATTTTGGTTTTAAAACGAATTAAAGCATTTATGACTTCGTCAAGAGTCATGTGGTCTGTCAATTCTGCAACACCAGAGTCAACTACTCGACAATAATACAAATATATCCTTGTTACTACAGAAATACAATATAGCATATATATCCTGTATAGTTATACGTATCCCTTGCTACGTTCTTAGCTTTATGACTTCACTAACGTGGAGTTCATTAGCAAACAAAGTTACTTTATGTGACAAGAGTGAAGCTTTACTGTGACTACAGAAGTGAATCAAGACATTTAAAGGATGAGTGACCTTGAATTAATTTACTTTGAACTTAGTTCAACCATAAAATGGGATCATTATTTCATACTGTTAGCTTTGTTAGTAGTTAACAAGTGTGGCTGCAGTTTCTTTTATTTTTTATTTTTAGTCATTTATGTGAGTTGTTACTACGATTTACAACTTCACAATGTTTGACTCTGTAAGGATATCTCGTCCCACGAAAAGTATGTTCATGTGACATATGATGACTTTGGTTATTTAATGGCTGTTTTGAAAGCACAGGTCAATTTGTTACAAGGTTACAAACTTGTTGTGTGTTGTTCGAGTGGATGTGTTATCATGGTGTCGTATTACAAGTGATGCCATTGATTATGGGCTTATTTTACCTTCATTAACTTTGACACATTCTTTCAACAGCACCAACATTGTATTTTTTTAAATTTGAATTATTGCCAAATTAAATTGATTTACTAATATGTGTGAGAACACAAAAGAATTTTAGGTGGAACAATGACCGCAACATGACTCTTCAACCACTTGACACACCTTCAAGAGTGATTGGCTCCAATGCTCTGACGTACTTGTTATTGTTTTTATCATCTGACCTCTTGCGTGGTGAGTTCAGGGAGGGCTTTGCTTTTAAAACGAGGAACCAAAACACTTGTTTCTCAGATATATGACAACTGTACATGCTGATAGTATAGCGACAAGATATTTAGACTTTTATTTATTTTATTTATTTATTTTCACTAATTTTCCTTTGCCTGTTTCGCCTGGACAGAAGTTGAGAATGCCTGCCGGGGACTTTAAGGAGGACTGGCTAACAACATCAGCACCTTCCACCCCGAGTGTCACCCCCGCTGTCACCCCCTCTGTCACCCCATCCGTCACCCCCTGTGTCAGCCCCCACTCATCACCGGCTCTCAGTCGCAGGTAAGAAGCTTTTTACGTAAATTATCTTTCCCTCATGTCATTTATCTGTTGAACTTGAATATTACATTTATTTAAAGTCTACGTGACTTTAATGGTGGATTGTGCTGCAGGAGCTGGCTCCAGCTGAGTTCAGCACCTTTCCCACCAACACAAGAGTTCGGCGACCTCAGTCTTAGCACAGACATGGGAGGAAACGAGGGAGGCAGTGGAGGAGAGAGGTGGAGTTTCTTCGGAACCCGCGCTGTCGTTCAGAAGTCCCCGACACATCCTGGCACCGACACTGGCACAGGTGAGATCTCAGAATGCGTCATTATATGTATAAATGAAATGTGTGTCACAATCAGTCATCACAACAATGCTGACGAGTTAATCCTTTCACATGTTATGCAAGATTAGAAAAGCCCTTTTTTATGTTCCCGTTTATTAGAATTTCTCATAAAAATAAATGGATTGCTTTGTGTGTATAGAATAGAAATTCTTAAATATTTACTGACCCCGTTTGTCCTTATCTGAAGGTGGTTTTCCAGCATTATTCATATATATATATATATTTTAAAGTATGATAATATATTTAATGTTCAAAAGTTTAATTGTTTTTTTGTGCTGTTCTTGTAAAGTTATCAGAATATGCTCTTTTGGAATGTTGTTTTGTTTTTCACTGCAAAGGCATAATATAGAACATGATACAAACCATTACACACTTTATTACTTATAAAGGTGTTATTGTGATTCTTCCAGTTTGTCTGTTGGTCTAAATTTGGACTTTGCTCGTCCTAGTTTCCCCTTGGCTACTTTAAAACAAATGTTTTTTATGAAGAGCTGCTCAACTCTGGTACAAAACCTTGAAGAAAGCGTCATTTTATATCATTATTAATTTCCATTTATAAATTAATACGATCTTGAAAGTTTTGGTTTCACGACTTCTTTGTGGTCTTGTGTTGAAAAAGAATGTACTTACTTACTTACTTCTTCTGGTATAATTTTAGTTGTCTGGGCTGCCAAGTAATTTTGTGTGGCCTAAAGGATGGTCGTCTCAAAATCAAAGTACATTAATATAACATTGTTGGTGTTATTATGTATGTTTTTTTGTTTTTAATTATATTACTAATATTGCGACGCAGTATGCAATTTATTTTTGTGTCATACCATGCAAGTCATTGTACAGTATAGGCAACACACAATTTCATAGAATCCACATATAACGCTACTTCCCTGTAGGCCAGGCCTGCATATTATGATATGATTGTGTATTTTTGGCCAAGTTTTAAAAACGGTGACTTGCAAGACAATTTTAAAAGTGTATTACATTAAACCATGATGTTTATTATAATCGACTTAAATGTTCAGCTCTGTTGTCAACAATGGTACATCACTAACGTTGAGGTCTCTCCCCTGTGGCCTGCAGGCTTCTCTCTTCAGTCCTACTTCGGCCTCCAGAAGTCCTCCACCATAGACGGCAGCCAAGTTAACCTGAAGGTCAACGACCCGGCTAACTTCCTGCCCCACAAGCTGGAGATCCCGGGCATGGAGGCCAAGCCGGCATTGTCTCGACCGCACAAGCTCAAACCCCGGGACATGAACGTTCTAACGCCCTCTGGCTTCTGAAGTCAGTGGAGCTGCCATGTTACATCTTCGTCAGTCTCTCGGTCCACCTTTCCTCTGTCACTGGAAGCAACAGCACAAGTATATTTGCTGATTTTTACTTTCACTACCGGTCCATTATTTTCACACTACTGCACATGTAGATGTATTTTTCACCAATGTTTGTATAGGATATTAGTCTTGTATAGTCTTTTTCATCCTGATCCTAAAACTAGCCCAATATTTCCGTCATTATTCATAATAAACCAACATGTTTGTTATTTTTGCTTGTAAAGTACATAGTGTAATGACTTGTGCCTTTTTGGTGCTCTTGCCACAAGGTTCCTTTTGTAAATATGCTTTTTTTTCTTTCATGTGTCAGGTTTTTAGTTATTTGAAGTTAAAGTGGCTTGAATTAGTTACTTAACTTATCGTAAGTATCCGTGTCATTATTAACACGTTAAGGTGTTTTATTTGAAGCTGATTCCATTTATTTAATTGCACAGGGATGTTTCCCCTCATTCATATGGAAATAAATATGAAGTATGAGACATTTGTTTGTCAATGCGTTCTTTATTCAAGATTTCAATGAGAACACCAGTCGTTTTTGACACGTGTTCACCTGTAACGTGGATTATTAACCTCCATATTGATCCTTTATTCTCTCCACACTGAGGACATTTGAGTTGTTTCATCAGTAAATGCACATATTAGGACGTACAGTACACATGGAAAACAACATGAAATAATGAAGATAATAAAAAAACAAAGTGAACCAAATTCTAAATACATCAACAACAATACTATTTATAAAAAGATGACAAAAAAATTAAAAGACCTGATCCCAGTGGGCAGGAAGGAGTGACTTTTTTCCTATCAGAACTTGACTTGACTTAAGGTGTATCAGTCGAGAACTGAAGGTTCTATTAAGGCCCATTAAAGTGTCCTTGAAAACAGGCAAGCAGAGAAAGAACGTACAAACTCAACACAGAAAAGACCCTGTTTGCTAAATTCGCAATTTAATTTGACAACCTCATATGGTAGAAAATACCAACAAGTTAAGTATACGTTTTTAGAATAATTTATTTCTCCTTTTTTTTTATTAATAAAAGAAGAGCCAGATACTGTTATGATTGAAAATTAGGAAGTGGATATTTCAAATGTCCAGCTTAATAAATGCTTCATGATATAGCAAAGTTTTCCCTGTTAAAAGAACAAGTTCAAGACTCTTCAATAAATGTATCTTTTTTTGAGCGTAAAGCAAAGTGACGTCATGTGTTCATTTAGATCGTTAGCATCGATTGTCCAACGGGTGGCGATATACGTGCGTATAAAAATTGTTTTTTCTTTATCGATTTCGTTATGGACAGCAAGACTAAAAACCAATGCGCAAGGATTTATTAACTCGTTCCCTAATGTTCCTTTTACTTTGGAGTAAATTGTAAATATGACTTATCGGAGCAGTTGTTAGTCTTCTCCACTAGATGGCGATATACGCTCAACAAACACAAGTGCAAACCAAAGAAGAATAGAGCTTTAGCAAAACTGTATAAACATCTAGAATATTGAGTTATGAACGTTACTATGTTATATTGAATATGTGTTGATTCTTCGACGAGTGTATGAAAATGGTGAGTAAGAAACTATTACAAGACGTAAACGTTAACTTAATTTTGTTTATCCAGACAATAGATTTATATTTTTGTTTTTGTCTACTGCAGTTCACTATAATCAAAAACAAAAAGTTGATGTATTTTATGTAATCTCTTGAGTGAACTT
>NC_141826.1:16562500-16625000 GCF_982586985.1 Callionymus lyra
AGTCTGCTGCCTCTCTTACAAATCATGTTTAGTGGTCTGCAAACGCACACAGTCACTTCCTGGAAATGACTGTCCGGAATCATGTGTACCTCAAAGGTCTGAAGCAATAGAATGAAAGTTGTCAAGAAGTCAATGAGCAACAGTTTTTTTTTAGTTGTTATTGAGATATTCGAGCGAAAACATGAGCAGCTGGTGACAAACCTTGGGATTTGGACGACATCCCTCTATGACGTCTGTCTTTTGGGTGGGTTTGCGCTTTTTTTTCGCTACCCCATCTGACTCGGGCGCCACATCTGGAGCTGATTCATGGTGAGCTGTCCCGGAGGTGAACTCACCGAGCCGCGAGTGAGAGATCGGGGGGACCGCAGACCCGGTCCGAGCTGATGGTCGTTCTGCCGAGGCGTTTTTATGTCAAAGTAGACTTGCCTGATGCTTTTAACCTGGGATAAGGTTACAGTGTCACAGCTATTAACATCCAATGTGGGTCACATATGACTCAAATCAGTGGCCCTTATGTTACATAACAGCTTTTTTTCACGGTGAATCCTGACTGACGAATGTCTTTGAAAAAAACTTGTACAATCTCATAAAACCTCATATATAGTTTTGTTTTATAAGCTCATTTATTGCTTTCGAAACTATTAAATTCGTTTTAAATCTTCGTGTAAGTGACCTTAATCTTCTGAAAGGTCGCGGAGTTTCCTCAGGTAATCCTTGACTTTCCTTTTCTCTTTCAGGCATCTTTTACAGGATCCAAGGATCAAGATCAAGAAGTCAGATATAATCTCTCCATCTGGTTTGGCCTTTGGTCTTCTCCAGGCTGGACATGCCTGGAATACCTCCAAACAACCAGGTGACACACTTTTTGTCTTTTTTTCTTGAAGAAGTAGCAGCAACCGAATCTAGTTGTTCGTCTCCTTGGCCTGTATCATTTTTAGTTTTGGATCCATGATTGACTTCATGAAAAAACTAAGATAATGAAAAATGAAATAACAAAAGTCGTTACCCGTGTTCTACTAATCCAACTATTCTATTCGAGGACTGAGGTTACCTAAAAAAATGAGTAAAAGTATATTCACTACATAGCCTTGATTGCATTGCATTCACCGACCGCAAATCTGCTGGAGATATGCGTGAGCAGTATATTGTGTTTAATGTGTAACCTCAGACCCAGCAACCATTTGGCCCCAGGGCCCTATAAGCAGACATGGATATTCACTTTACCTGTTTGTTTTGTTGAAACGCTATGAAGAACAAGTGTCAATGTCGAAGGTTAGATAAGACGTTTCTATACCCCTGACAATAATATGGGTCGGTTCCAATAACCAACTGATTCGAGTTTGGTTCAAAGACTCGGATTGGAGGAAAGGCCAATGGTATTCCAACATTTATGTTATCCTATGAGAGAGGGATTAAATAAAATGTGTGTAAAGATCTTAAAATAATAATATAATTTTATGACACTAGCCTAACTCTAAAAATCTTTATTTAAGTATCGAGAATGACATACAATGAAATTCCAAATTAATTTAAAACATAAACCCCTTCACTTATTTACTCATATCGAGAGTAACGTGTAGTAGTGTTTGTTACACACTTTAAGAGCACAATGGTTTGTCTTGATATCCAGCAGAGAAAAGGCTCACAAAAAAAGAGGTGGGGGTTGGGAGGGCCGTTCCGTGCTCATGTTTACTACTACATGTTGTTGAACGTGGAACTAGAAGGTGGGAAAAGCACTTAAAACTTGCCGTTCATTTGTCTATTACCGCTCGCCGTCTCATCAACATGTCTGCAACGGCCAACCTTGGCTGACAAAAGGCCGTCTCTGCGGTGTTCATCCAACATTCTGACGCGATCCCCCCTCCGAGGAAAAGGGAAAGAAGTGTGTTGCTAACACAAACCAGATGTTGGAAGAGGAGATCCCCTATAACAAGTCAGCTGGAGGTGCTCAGCCCACCAGAGCCACAACCCCTTGATACACTGAGCCCATGTTTTTACTTAAGAAACCTCCAACACCCAGAGTGGTACCATTGTCCGAGCCTGTCATCGAAACCCAGAGCTATAACTTATGACACCATCTATGTTTAGTGTTAATCGTTTCTCTAGTGAACATAAGTACCCGATTAAGCTTCGTAATCACTTCATAAATAATGTTTCTATTGCTTCACAGGACTCTTACTATCTAATCATTCACAAGAGTCAAGAAGTGTCTCGGAGTGACGCATGGTTTTGCTTTGTTTTGGACTCGAGTGGTACCAAAGTGAAGTTTGTCTTGGCTGGGTTGATTGTTAAGTGTCATTGTGAATCACCACCGTTTTGGGTGTATCCTTAAAACATTTAGCTATGAACAACATGTCTCGTACTCAGTTAAATGACCATCAACAAGGCATATTTTACAGCAAAGACAACCAGTTTATGGAAGGAAAGAAAAGCAATTTTCCGTTGAATTAAGATCTTTATCAAATACAATATCCCACCTTGATCCATTTATCATGAGGTACCTCAGCCTTTAGAACTTACTCTATAGTTTTTGAGAATTGAAACTTTAAAATTTTACTACACTCCCTTTCAACTTTTCTCTCATTGACCTGTCACCTGAAACCCCACATTTTGGCACCCACAGTCTGGTTCTTTATAGGTTTTTATCTAGAGGTAACACTGCTCATAGTGAGGATCTAATCCTGCCTGTAAATGAGATAAGATAAGGTGAACTGCTCCAGACACTTTGATGTTTTATAAGGCAACTATGAAGGTCATAAACTTCATTTTGAATTCAACCTTCTTTCTCCTACCATCCTTTTATTTTACCCATTTTCTTTAACTTCTTTGTTGTGTAAAGAATAAGATGTTTCTTCTAACTTAGCCTGGATCGTTGGTCCTTCCTCTTGGAAGAACTTTAACTTTACTCAGTCTTTAAATTTAAGTTTATTAAAGTCTTTAATTTCTCCAATGTGTGAGGAATAAGGGTATATAATCATTCTTTCACCCCCTGTCCTTGGGTTGCAACATATCCTGCAACACATCTAAACAAATGTTTATCTTTTCCAACATTTTCAACCCTGGAAAATTTGTTTTCAATGCAAACATTTCTTCCAGGTGTGGCAGTCAAGTGTGTATATTCAACATTATGTTGGAGCTAAAGTCTTCTCACTCCTTTGAGCTTCACTCAGCATTTGTATTTCACTCGTCGCCATCAAAACCATCCCAGTCCCTGCCTATTGAGAGACATCTACTTTATAATTATTCTTTTGGGTCCTTCACGCTATTAAAACGGGCCTTTGATGTGATTCTTTTTACACCATTGGTTAAAGAGGATTGAAAACACCTGTAGAGTGAAGAACCACAGGATGTACACACACATAGACACACTGGTGGCTCATTGGTCAGGAAGTGTGTGTTAAAACAAATGCTGTAGCTTTATACAGTCGTTCGTCACACAGTACCACGCCTTGTGCTTCTCTCGGGTTTCACACTTTGTGTTTCACACAAGCTTCTCCTGTTTGTTTCTTGGTGAGAGAACTTAGTTTTTACCATGAGCCAGCACAAATATTGCGCCCATAAATGTTGTCTTACTAAATTCGTTAGCATGCAGTGTTTATATAAAGTAATGTGTAATAGTGTGTGAGGTGTAAGGTGTGGCTCATTGTCAGATCATTGTTCAGAGGTATGCACTGTCACAGGCATATACATATTTAAGAATCTTTCACCTTAATTTAGAATGACATTTACACAAATTAAGTGACTAACAGGAAGGAAATGTTCTTTGAGTCTTCATTCTATCGACTATATCTATTAAATTAATATTAGAATTAGGGGTGTGTATCGGCAAGAATCTGGCTATTGGATTAGTATCACAACACAGGGACACCGATACAGTATATTGCGATATATTGTGATACTGTAGAAACAAGGATATGTTTGTAGTATTGTCGAGTACTTGACTCTGGTGTTGCAGAATTTACAGACCACATGACTCTTGACGAGGTTGTAACTGAATTCAGTTATTTTGAAACCAAAATATGTCCAAACATCAGCTTTAAAAGCTGCTGGAGTCGACTGTATCCTCTCGTCCTCAGTCATGCCAGGGATTTCACAGGAATTAGTTTGTTCCTATAGCCTTGTTGTAGGACGTAATGACCGCTGCCATCTATCAGCCTGAAGTTTACTTGCAACACAAAAATAAACAAATCCTGTGAACATCGATACAGTATATTGCATTATTGTGATACTGTAGAAACAAGGATATATTTGTAGTATTGTCGAGTACTTGATTCTGGTGTTGCAGAATTTACAGACCACACGACTCTTGACGAAGTTGTAACCTGTTTCAGTTATTTTGAAACCAAAATATGTCCAAACATCAGCTTTAAAAGCTGCTGGAGTCGACTGTATCCTCTCGTCCTCAGTCATGCCAGGGATTTCACAGGAATTAGTTTGTTCCTATAGCCTTGTTGTAGGACGTAATGACTGCTGCCATCTATCAGCCTGAAGTTTACTTGCAACACAAAAATAAACAAATTCTGTGAACATCGATACAGTATATTGCATTATTGTGATACTGTAGAAACAAGGATATGTTTGTACTATTGTCGAGTACTTGATTCTGGTGCTGCACCATTTACAGACCACATGACTCTTGACGAAGTTGTAACCTGTTTCAGTTATTTTGAAACCAAAATATGTCCAAACATCAGCTTTAAAAGCTGCTGGAGTCGACTGTATCCTCTTGTCCTCAGTCATGCCAGGGATTTCACAGGAATTCGTTTGTTCCTATTGCCTTATAGGACATAATGACTGCTACCATCTATCAGCCTGAGGTTAACTTGCAACACAAAAATAAACAAATTCTGTGAACATCGATACAGTATATTGCATTATTGTGATACTGTAGAAACAAGGATATTTTTGTAGTATGGTTGCAGAATTTACAGACCACATGACTCTTGTTGGTTACGTTGTAACCGGTTTAAGTTATTTTGAAACAAAATATGTCCAAACATCAGCTTTAAAAGCTGCTGGAGTCGAGCGTATCCTCTCGTCCTTAGTCGTGCCAGGGATTTGACAGGAGTTAGTATGTTCCTATAGCCTTGTAGGACGTAATGACTGCTGCCATCTGACCTGAAGTTTACTTGCAACACAAAAATAAACACATTCTTTGAATATTTGAAAATGTGTTTGAAAAAAAACCTAATTAATTAATTTTAAACACACTATGGAACTGTAAACCATAAAATAACCTCAATAAAAAAATTAGAATATGATTTGAAAGCCCCACTCACATATCGATACACTATTGAGAAAAAGTACATTGTGATGTATGGTCCTATACACCCCTAATTGCAGTATATTGAAATACCATTGTATTGAGTATGGTTATCTGTACGGCTCATTGCTAGCTCATTGACAGAGGTCTGCACTGTCAAAGTCATATATTTATTTAACCTCGTTTTACTCAAATTCAAAATGACATTGCTTCAAAGGACAAGACCCAGAAAATCACTTGCACTTGATGAACTTCCAGTGCCTCTTGATCGCATGGAGAGAGTTTGCAATCATCTTCCCATCACCTTGTATCACCATAGTGATTAAGGAACCTTTGATCTTTGGGGTGGATCTCATTGGATAACGGTGCGAACTTAATTAAACGTATTAATCCTTTAAGCTAGCGGAAAGAATGCAGATCTTGGGCCGCCGCCACAGATATCCTATCACGCACATCTGCACGCGGACACATTTTCGCACGTGGTCGCGGCCGAAAGGGGGTTCACATGTAATAATGGTTCGGGCTTCAAATCAAAGAGGAAAGTCACCAAAGACTGGACCGTTGGATTAAACATAATAATGGCTTCTTGTAGTCACTAGGCTTGTGATCCAAATAAAAGTTAAGGAATTGAAATTTAAAGTGATAGTTCAGTCATAATTCAAACTTCACTCATTTTCTACTCCCACTCATGTCGACTAAGGGTTGAGATTATTATTAATATAGATTATTATAGACTATTATATAGAGCGTAATCTGTATTTTTTTGTAGTTGCAGGCAAAAATGTATGTTCATTTGAATGTAAAAAACACACTTAAAAACATCCAAATACCTTCATACTGCTCGTTTGTAACGTCCCTCTTATATTGAAGCCTTGACATGAGTATTCAGAAATTAAAAACTAAATAAGTCTATATTTATAGTATAGAGGTATACTTTCTGTGGAAACACCTGATAAGACAAATATATTAAAGGAAGAAATCTTAAATTGTAAACTTTTTACATTTATCTTTAAATTGAATGTAAAGGATTTATAATGGAAATAAAAGTGCTGTCTTTAATAATGTTTTAACATTTAAATGATGATCAGCCTCTACTTATTCCTACAATGATTGTATTAAAATATACTCCTTGACAATGTTTTTAATCAAACCACTACTTTGAAACTTCCAGTCTGTCACTGAAAAAATAAAATAAAAATAAAATGGAGCCGTTAAAGAGTTCCCAACTGTAACTAAGACCTTTGAAAGAAAGAGAAACTCTGCTATTGAAGTTTCCCTTGACGACAATATTTCCTCAATAAACACAATAATTTGTTTTTGGGTGATTGATGTTATTTGAAATGTTTATACGAGGGCCCTTGTAACTGTCCCTGCCCAGCGATCATTCATTATGACCTCACAAATGACCTGATGTGACAGCCAATGACGGACTGTTGCACACAATGAAACAAAGGCAGAGGATTAAAAATCTGTTTTAATAATCGCTTTAAAACTAAAAATATCCAGTATTATAAACAGGGCTGTGATTGGTCTTCTGAAAATATATTGATATGATAATATACCGCGATGTATGCCTTAGGGGTGTACGAAAATATCCATACAGCAATATATCTCTAGTTTTTCTAACGATACTCGACACCACTTTATTCATTTTAGGGTAAGATAAATAGAAATAGTGGTAGAAGAAGTGGTACTAGTAGTAGTACAAGTAGTAAGCAATATATCTCTAGTTTTTTTATTGATACTCGACACCCCTTTATACATTTTAAGGTAAGAGAAATAGAAATAGTGGTAGAAGAAGTGGTACTAGTAGTAGTACGAGTAGTAGAATAAGTAGTAGAATTAGTAGTAGAATAAGTAGTAGAATTAGAAGAAGTAGTAGTAGATGTAGTAGTAAGAGTAGAATAAGTAGTAGAATTAGAAGAAGTAGTTGTAGATGTAGTAGTGGTAATAGAATAAGTAGTAGAATTAGAAGAAGTAGTTGTAGATGTAGTGGTAGGAGTAGAATAAGTAGTAGAATTAGTAGTACAATAAGTAGTAGAATTAGAAGAAGTAGTAGTAGATGTAGTAGTTAGAGTAGAAGAAGTAGTATAATTAGTAGTACAATAAGTAGTAGAATTAGAAGAAGTAGTAGTAGATGTAGTAGTGAGAGTAGAAGAAGTAGTAGAATTAGTAGTACAATAATTAGTAGAATTAGTAGAAGTAGAAGTAGATGTAGTAGTGGTAGTAGAATAAGTAGTAGAATTAGTGATATAATAAGTAGTAGAATTAGAAGAAGTAGTTGTAGATGTAGTGGTAGGAGTAGAATAAGTAGTAGAATTAGTAGTACAATAAGTAGTAGAATTAGAAGAAGTAGTAGTAGATGTAGTAGTAGATGTAGTAGTTAGAGTAGAAGAAGTAGTAGAATTAGTAGTACAATAAGTAGTAGAATAAGAAGAAGTAGTTGTAGATTTAGCAGTGGTAGTAGAATAAGTAGTATAATTAGTGGTAGAATAAGTAGTAGAATTAGAAGAAGTAGTTGTAGATGTAGTGGTAGGAGTAGAATAAGTAGTATAATTAGTAGTACAATAAGTAGTAGAATTAGAATAAGTAGTAGTAGATGTAGTAGTTAGAGTAGACGAAGTAGTAGAATTAGTAGTACAATAAGTAGTAGAATTAGTAGAAGTAGAAGTAGATGTAGTAGTGAGAGTAGAAGAGGTAGTAGAATTAGTAGTACAATAAGTAGTAGAATTAGTAGAAGTAGAAGTAGATGTAGTAGTGGTAGTAGAATAAGTAGTAGAATTAGTGATATAATAAGTAGTAGAATTAGAAGAAGTAGTTGTAGATGTAGTGGTAGGAGTAGAATAAGTAGTAGAATTAGTAGTACAATAAGTAGTAGAATTAGAAGAAGTAGTAGTAGATGTAGTAGTAGATGTAGTAGTTAGAGTAGAAGAAGTAGTAGAATTAGTAGTACAATAAGTAGTAGAATAAGAAGAAGTAGTTGTAGATTTAGTAGTGGTAGTAGAATAAGTAGTAGAATTAGTGGTAGAATAAGTAGTAGAATTAGAAGAAGTAGTTGTAGATGTAGTGGTAGGAGTAGAATAAGTAGTAGAATTAGTAGTACAATGAGTAGTAGAATTAGAAGAAGTAGTAGTAGATGTAGTAGTTAGAGTAGACGAAGTAGTAGAATTAGTAGTACAATAAGTAGTAGAATTAGTAGAAGTAGAAGTAGATGTAGTAGTGAGAGTAGAAGAGGTAGTAGAATTAGTAGTACAATAAGTAGTAGAATTAGTAGAAGTAGAAGTAGATGTAGTAGTGGTAGTAGAAGAAGAAGTAGAAGTAGTAGATGAAGTAGTACTGGGAGTAGTAGAAGTAGTAGTACAAGTAGTAGTAGAATGAGTTGTAAAACTATAAGTCGAATTAGTAGTAATTGTATTAGTAGTAGTAGAATTAGTAGAAGTGTCTTCAGCATTCACACAATAATATCCTTGCTAGCTCAGCTAATTGATAATAATACTAGCCACCGCCATTTTGAGTGGAAACTTACCAGCTTTTAACGTTTATTTATTTGTTTGTTTGTTGTGTAGACCAATTATATTCATTCATCAAATGATTCATCAAAACACCGAACGATTGACTGGAGACACCAGTTCCGCGCCTCACCCGTGACGTCACCGCCCTGACACGCGAGGCAGTGACGTAGGAGCACCTGAGAGGGTCAGCAGGACATTGGCGCTGACAGCTGGAGGTGGAGCTGGAGTCGAGAAACACCATTTAAACTCTAGTGGGAGTGTGTGGAGCTTATGTGGATGTTTTAGCGCCGGAGGATCAGCAGCATCATCTTCGACTCACAAACTATCTTTTAAACTCTTTCTTTCTTTAAAAAAAAAACAAAACACGACGGATTGGAACATGTGCGGTAAGTTACGAGTATTTACTAAAGTTGTTTTGTTTTTGCGCAAAGATCGTCTTGACAGTTCGATGCTGGCGAGAAAAAATAAGAGGAAGGAGCAGAGATTTGTTCAGTGTTTAGTTGAATAAAAGTAGTAGTTCCAGGTCAGGTTTTATTTTTTTTTTGGGGGGTGTTCTCGAAGTGGCGACGTGTCACTGACTTGCATCCTTGGAGTGTCGTCAAACCAGTCCCTCCTGAAGTGCATCAGATTTGTGCGTCAAGACTAGCATCGCTATTTCTTTTCATCCCTGAACTTTGATTTTTTTTTTTTAAACCACGGTGTCTACGGCTCTACGTCACGTTTATTTTCTCGCTTGAAAACCTCTGGTCGCGGATCCAGTTTTAACGCCGTTGGTTCCGAGCGTGTGCGCAATAATGTGCGTCCGTCAATGGCCAGCTGTGTGCCCGAGACATTCCTGACACACGCACGAACTCACGCCAAAATGTTTTCCCTGCATCTGTTACAGCTTTAATAAAAAGTGCGTGTGTTCGTGGATGATGTGCTTATTAAACAGTAGTAGCAACGTTTATTATAAACATGGAGGTATTAGTTGACTGCTTTTATTTTGTATTTATTAACTTAAATAGAACTTCCTTACGATATTTCTTTTGACTTTTTCCTGTCTTTTTTTTGTGAAAATACTCACTCCTTTAAGAAACATCTTAAGACGTTTTTATTTGTTCAGGCTTTTTCTTTATTTTCTGGAACTCCTGTTGTGTTATCAGTTTTATCTTGACCTTTAAAGTACATACTTTATCGAATATTGTATTGATTGTTTAAGCGCTTTGTGGCCCTGGTCTGGAAAAGCGCTATACAAATAAAAATTACTTACTTACTTAAAAATGACTTGAGTAATAGTTTATATCATATTTAGAATGTTATTTTCTGTCAAATTATTATAATTCTTTTTACAAAAGGTTCACATTAAGTTTTTAGAAAATGATCCAAAGACACAAATGTAGACTATGGTACAATATATCATGTACTACTACAACTAACTAATGATTGACAACTAATATGCTATTGAACTTAAACTTAGGCATATTTTCTCATGTTTTGTTTTTAAATGTTTTCCATCATATTTTGGTTCTATCTCTTTCTTTTGGCGAACTGGCCCCTCACACAAACAATCCCAGTATATAACGCGGCCCCTGGGGATATTTATTGCTCGTCCCCTGCTTTGTTATGACTTTTACTAGGGACCCTTTAAGTTTAAAGGTTGAATCAGTATCAATCTAAACTTGTTTGATTTAAAGAGAATCCTTTAAATGAATCAAAGAAACAGATTGCTTCTTGAAATTGACACGTATTAACAGACTTTGATCTTTAACCCACTTGTGACTCAGCGAGATGAACAATATTAAAATTAAATGAGTTAAAACATCATTTAAAAGTTGTTAAATTGGCAGAAAAGGATGCAGGAAATTAAACCAGGTACCTTTTGGGGGAGGAGTTTTTAATAATGTTCATTAATTTAATAAAATAATAATACATTTTAGGATGTCAAACTTAAATTAAAGCATGATTGACTTGAGCTGACTCTGTCCTGTTCTGTCCAAAAAGGTATTTTCGCCTACCTGAATTACCAAGTGCCTCGCACCCGAAAGGAGATATTCGAGACTCTGGTGAAGGGACTGCTGAGGCTGGAGTACAGAGGCTACGATTCAGCAGGTAAGACTTAAGCTCCACTGTTTCCACGCATGCTAGCAAACCTCCGGACACGTACACTGACTCACACATTTTAAGCAAAGTCCTCATTTTTTCCATCATAAATGGCTTTTTCTTTACTTTCCTTTTGGCTGTTTAATTAAATTTAAGAAAAAAATATCAAAGCACTCAGAGAGCGCAGACCTCTGCCAAGAAATGGATTCCAGAACAAATGTGATTCTCACCTAAGGTTATTCCTACAAAGTGGTGTGAGAACGTCAGATTTCCTGAAGTCAGCAAACCTCTAGCAATCTCGGAAGGTAACCCTAAAACAATGTCAATTGAACAACACAATTTGGAAACACGGCTCATCTGATTTAATTCTATCCTGAGATTTTCCATATTTATCTTTTCCCCTGAAGTCAGCACAATAAAAACCCAACATATTGGAGACAAATCCTTCAAAATATTAGTGGATCCATATGGTAATTACACCACAGGCACATATATATATCTTCTTGTATAACATCTTTTCTGATTATTTGACTGAGATCCATGCATAATTAAATACACTATTATGCTTACAGTCCTGCCAGGCATTAAAAAATAACTTCTACTTGTTAGAGGTAATAACGATGGAATGCTGTGAGACATGAAATTTAAAAAAAACTTTGACAGCCCTTTGAAGTTTAAAATGACCTAATCAGCTTTGCGTTCTAATGAAACGAAACTGCTATTTGAGCAGATCAAATCAAACCAATTACAAGTTTTGTTTTAATAGCCAAACCCTCTAGCGGTTTATGAAGTAGGGAGACGTATAAATTGTTTAAATCTATTATTAATTACTGTCAAGAGATGTCGTGATATTTGCATACACACGGCCACATATTCGAAATACTTTTATCAGTGGAAAAGTCTTTTGCTGGGAGGGTTACGTCTTTTTAGGTCCACGTATGTCAAGTTCCACGCAGTTATGGTCCACACTATCACGCCCATGGACATGTTTGCTGATCCTCTTGAAGCAGGATGAAGCCACGCATGTACTTTGGTGCTTGTTAATACAACGTGTCCCACACCCAGCGTCGCCCGGCGACTCACTCTGATTCGCTGCTTGAACGATCCCCCCGAAGAATTATCGTTTGATTGTCGCAACTTCTTCTGACGTCAGGTATCGCCGTGGACGGACCCTCCAAGGTCAATGATCTAAACAACAACTCCATCTGCCTGTTTAAGAAGAAAGGAAAGGTCAAGGCTCTGGACGAGGAACTGTACAGTACGTGTTTTTTTCTCCTCTACTTTGCATCAATTCTTGGAAATACAAAAACTGGCGCCGACATCCCCCCCCCCCCCGAAATCCCCTTCTCTGTCCATGTGTGTCAGTGAATGATGTGTTTTTCATTTGATCAGAGAAAGACTCGCTGGACCTGGACGAAAAACTGTGCACACATTTTGGCATCGCTCACACCCGGTGGGCCACACACGGAGAGCCCAGCGCCGTGAACAGCCACCCTCATCGCTCCGACAAAGATAATGGTAATCCATCAAAAGAACGTTTCTTTATTTACTCATAACTGGTTCTCAATTGAAGATAAACTGGTAGGTGTTTCCCAAATCTCCACTATCTGGGCCTTTGGCCAAAGAATTCTTCTTGGTAACGGAAGGAATGTTTACACAAAAGTGGGAATAAGAGGGTTTGTGTTATTCTACACTCTGTCAGTATGTAATTTTGTTATATAACTTCGCTCGTAATAGTTTTTCAATATGTTTTCATTTTTTGACTTACTGTCGCCAGCATCGGATTTCAGTACAGCTGCTACTTCTAATATCTAATAGACCTTACAGTGATGGTTCAACTAAAATTCACATTTTTTTACTCACCAGTTGAGCACAATACTGCTACTATCTAAAAAAGTAAAGCCCAACTAATTTAAGCTCATAATTCAAGTGTACTTTTTTGTATCCTCTCCGTAGAATTCGTTGTCGTACACAATGGAATCATCACAAATTACAAGGAACTGAAAAAGTATCTGGTGAGTCACTGTCACTTTTTTTCTTCTTCCTTCAATTAGCCAATTAGTCAAAGACAAATGTTGCACGTCAGAAGTTATGTATGTCATAACTGAAAAATAATGATTTTTGTGTGGACCAATCTGTAGTACTCTGGTGGATCATAATGATATGAAGCTTAAAAGATTGGTTAAAGTAGCAATTGGATTTAAACTATCATAACTGAAATGAAGGGGCAACAACTTGTTTGAAATGATTCAATGTTTTGGTCTCTATGATTAGGAATAGAGGCGTCTTTAAAAGTGGGTAAACAAGTTCAAGCTGTCTGATGAGTTCTTGCATCGATGATAAATAGTTCATAATCCTACAGTATAAAGCGCTTCTGACTTGTTGAATAGTTCTGTCACGTCAACCTACATTTCTTTCCACTGACTCAAATGTCACAGTTTCAGCCTCAATTAACCTCTCTGATCTCACTTTAATTCCACATTATTATAACTACTACCAAGTTATTTCATGGTTATAAACGTGTTTTAAGACAGAAGTCATGTTACATGTGCTGGAAATGTTCCTCCTGGCAGATCAACAAAGGCTACGAATTCGAGTCGGAAACAGATACAGAGGTTATTCCCAAGTTGATCAAGTATGTTTACGACAACCGTGAGAACGACCACGTCACCTTCTCCAAGTTGGTGGAAAGAGTCATTCAGCAGCTGGTGAGTGCCCCCCTTTCTACACACACACACACACACACACACACACACACACACACACACACACACACACACACACACACACACACACACACACACACACACACACACACACACACACACACACACACACACACACACACACACACACACACACACACCATCCATCTTCATCCATCTTCTGCATGCTGGCCAGAGTACAAGAAAAAAAAAATACTGATTTAGTTTAAAGCATCAAGGATTTAGGAAACATTTACATGACATACCTTTTATCCGAATTGTAAACTTGAAACTTAAACTTGAATTCTACTGTACTATTTTACTGTGTTTTGTTATGTCATCTATTTAAGATGACATCATGAATTTGGTTGCGTTAGGTTGTACATTTTGAGAATCAATAATAATATATAACAAGTATATCAACCCTGAAAAAAATATGAAATTAAAAGCAATACAATGATAATCACTCAATAGCTGGATAACTACAATGTTATTATTCATAAAAGATCTGCTTGTATGTTTGTCACTCAGTGAGTTATTTTAATACACACACATCCTCTACTAAAGTTAGTAAGATCACCACAAACTGGTCTCCATGGTAACCACAGACTCAAGGGTGACATCAACGCTGACCTAAACCTCCACTATATTCTATGGATTAAAAGTGATTAGTCCTCTGAAGCAACAGCCATTTTGAGTTTTAATGGAAACCAGACAGAGTCTCTAACAAGACTTGAACATTCGACGCTCGCCCACCCCTCACTCTTCAGCAGACGCACAAAGACGTCTTGCTTACTAAAGACACTCACTAAAGGAGGAAGAAAAGACCAACGCTTACGTACTCTTCTCACCACAAACACCAGCTCCCACATGGTCCGACGTAATATTTGTGAAACTTAATACGGTTGCTTTGCCTCTACAGACCTCCCCCTCCTCGCTGCCCCCAACATTCTCTTTGTTTAAACTTCATCTTCTTTTCTTTCAATGTACCAGGAGGGCGCCTTTGCACTGGTGTTTAAAAGTCGCCATTACCCGGGAGAAGCTGTGTCCACCAGGTCAGTAGCAGAGTCTTTCCTATCAATGATAACGCGTGAGTCACATGATCTTTCGACTTATCTTAATACAAACATGATATGAGTCTATGGCGTAAATTCCAGACACAGTCAGTGCGTCAAATATATTCGTACGACCCCCACATCCCTTTATCTACCTTGGCCGTCAGCACTACTCGGAAACAGGAGGAAAACTTTCCAGCTTCAGCTGAAGAATTTCCTTCTGTTTAATCAGTCCTTATCATTTTTTAGTCATTTATATCGAGCGCCTTTGCTTCATTGAGCCGTCATGGATCACAGAAGATGAAGCCATTGTCCACTTCCAGGATGAAAAGTAGAAGTGGTTTGTTCAGCCTGTTTATACACATTTACTCTTACTATATATATAGATAGATAGATAGATAGATAGATAGATAGATAGATAGATAGATAGATAGATAGATAGATAGATAGATAGATAGATAGATAGATAGATAGATAGATAGATAGATAGATAGATAGATAGATAGATACTAGATAGATGGATGGATACTACATGGATGGATTGATGGATATTAGATAGATACTACATAGATGGATGGATGGATACTAGATAGATACTACATAGATGGATGGATGGATACTAGATAGATACTACATAGATGGATGGATGGATACTAGATAGATACTACATAGATGGATAGATACTAGATAGATTGATAGATACTATATAGATACTAGATAGATTTATAGATTCTACATAGACACTTGGTAGATTGATAGATACTATATAGAAACTATATAGATACTAGATATATTCTACATAGATACTAGATAGATTGATAGATACTATATAGATACTTGATAGATTGATAGATACTATATAGATACTAGATAGATTGATAGAAACTATATAGATACTAGATAGATGGATAGATTCTATATAGATACTAGATAGATTGATATATTCTACATAGACACTTGATAGATTGATAGATACTAGATAGATACTAGATAGATTGATAGAAACTATATAGATACTAGATATATTCTACATAGATACTAGATAGATTGATAGATACTATATAGATACTTGATAGATTGATAGATACTATATAGATACTAGATAGATGGATAGATTCTACATAGATACTAGATAGATTGACAGATTCTACATAGATAGATAGAGAAATAAGAGAAAGAAAAAGATGACACAATGTAAGTATAAAGACAAAGAACTTATATTGTTATATGCCCTGCATGTGCCATAAAATACCTAGACCTTAATCGAAGATCAACAGACTGGAAAAAAAGTTTCATGCCACACCCATGATCCTGCGTCAATGAAGCCAAGCCCTATAGAAAGTCGTTTGCATTGAGACAAACTGGGAGGGAGTGCTAAAGAGAAAAGAGGTATTGAGTCAGCACTTCTAAACACTACACAGAGAGGTAATGGATCATAAAGAACGTTTGAATCAAGTGCTCTCGCAGATTTTCTTTTTTCGGTAAACAGTACTTTGTAGTTTAATATATTGTAAGTAAGTAAGTAATATTTAATAGAGTGCTTTTCTAGACCAGGGTCACAAAGCGCTTAAACAATCAAAACAATACCCAATAAAATATATGCTTAAAAGGTCAAGACGCCATCGAGACCAACACAGGAGTCTCAGAAAATCAAGGAAAAGCCTGCACGAATAAAAGTGTCTTTATAATGAATCCTTTGCTGTCTTTGTAGCAAACTGCAGTTATTTTTTACAAACATGTGGTGTATTTGAACCACAGATACACTTAAACAAAACCAGAACTTTGCGGGAGGCACTTCTTATTTATGCTGCCAACAAAACATTGAACTCCCATGATGCCTTTCTACACACTGCTCTATTTAGTGAAGGCGGATTGGTCGCTACAACACCGTATTTCTACTCTATGTTGCCTTTTTAAAAGTCATTAACAAGCTTAATGCTGATTGGTTGGCTGGGCGACAAAGCATTAAGGGACGGCACCTTGTATGCAATGTCAAGTTCAAATAAATATTGTTAAATAAAGGTTGATTTAAGTCAAAGATGAAACCCCCGCAATAGGATGTAATTAAAATTCCAGGGTTGATGTATTTGTGTAATCTTCGACTCAAATACACAATGTTTTACTCCATATACTACCACCATAGGAGGTCTACTGTTTGATTACAAGGTGATGTAGTGGGTGGTTTTCAAGTGGCCGGCCCATCGAGGGGGGAAATTGAAAGGAGGCTGAAAGTAAACCAAACAAAAAGAAAACAGCGGATGGCCTCAGTATTTAATCTTTCACTCAGAAATCTCTTAAATATTTACTCTGCTCTGACAGGAGAGGGAGTCCGTTACTGATCGGCGTGCGGAGTGAGAACGAGCTGACAACCGAAAACATCCCGGTCCAGTACAACACCGGTGAGTTTCTCGACAATACTCCGTGAAATCGTAAACAAATATAACCGCGATTGTTTGTGCAAAGAAAATCATTACTGGCTCTTGGGTTGTTAAGGGAAAGGTTCGGACAAGTTAATGTATTTTTCTTAGAGAGACTTCCTTGTTTTGTTTATAAAAAATATTTTTTGAGAACTCTCTGTATCTTTCTTCTGCCATGTGATATTTAAACCTCATATTATAAACTGATGATAATGGCGGCCAAATGCCCGCCAATCCTTGAGTCATCAGATATATTTTCATCATGGTAAATTTCCATTGTGTTGCTCATGGGCACCTGAGCATCGATGATCAACTGTATTACAACTCTAGATTCTCTTGGTGAGTCAAGTCAAACTTCCTGTTGTGGTCTCTGGTTCTGTCGCCCCCCTGGGAATACTCTACACAACTATTCGACTCCAGTCTTGCATATGTAACGTGTTTCGACTGCAGGGTCACATCTTGATTGTTTTAGTGCCGTCGGTAGCCTCTAATACACGACCTCTTGTCCTTCGACCTCCCAGGTCACTTCAAGGAGGGAGTGCAGGAGAAGAACAGCCGTAATCGCCGGGACTCCTGCACCATTAACTCTGTGGGGGATGGGAGCCCCGTGGAGTATTACTTCGCCTCCGACGCCAGGTGAGAAGCCAGATGTTTGTTTTGGATTTACTCTGATGGTACTGTGGTCTTGAGCTTTGACTTCCTGAGGCACTCGTTCATGAATGTGTGTCGCCGCAGCGCCATCATCGAGCACACCAACAAGGTGCTGTACATGGAGGACAACGACATCGCGGTGGTGAACGGAGGAAGACTCTCCATCCACAGGATGAACCGGGAGGCCGGGGAGGACCCGGTGAGGGCCATCCAGACGCTTCAGATGGAGCTGCAGCAAATCATGAAAGGTTGGAGCTCAAATAAAAGTGAAATGAGAAGATAGAAGCAGCAGATTTTCTGTTCTAGAAGACGTGCTTGCCCTCTGCTGGATGAATAGGGGAAAAATAAACACTCTTTCATCACCTTCTTCTCTTCCCAGGAAACTTTGAAGCTTTTATGCAGAAAGAAATCTTCGAGCAGCCAGAGTCGGTCGTCAACACCATGCGCGGCCGGATTTGTTTTGACACCAACGCAGGTAAACACTTTAAAAACAATTACAAGTTACAGAAAACAATCTGCAACAAGTTCTTAATTATTGTTAAAAGCAGTTTATATTTACTAAAATATCACGTATTTTCTCAAAAAGTAATAAATTCAATCATTAAAAACGAATATTTGCGTGATGTTTATGCATGTTGCACTGTTTTAAAATGTATATTTAAATAATCAGAGTGAAAAATGTGGAACTCAAAGCATCAAAAAAAAAAAAAAATCTGACAGAAAGTGTATTCAAGAAAATGTGTCCTAAACCGCAGGTATACTCCAGGACAGTAGGGGGAGCATGTGAGCATGTACAACATCAGAATCATAAATCAGAAAACTTTTATTGCCAGTTAAACACAATAAAGGGATTTGTTGTGTTGCCATAACAGAATGAAAAAAAAAAGAAATAAAAAGACATTAGAATAAGATACCATTAAATAGAATTATATAAGATACATTACCATAAATGACATGTAAATAAATCATGATTAATTATTTAAAATAAAATACATTACCTTGCTTGTAAGATACATCTCCTGAATGGGGATGTATCTTACATGATTAATTATTTAAAATAAAATACATTACATTTAATGAAACGGCTAGAAAGAGTACTTAAAGCGGAATCAATCTCCTAAACATAAAATAAATTAAATTAAAAAAATAAGACTTTATATTTATAAAATGTGTGTCTTATACGTTCTCTTTTATTTTTTAGTATTTGTTATGTTTTATGTAAACAATTCTCCAATCGTTGCTGCTCATTATTGGATGAATACAGGTTATAATGCTGTGACGTTACAGCCTTTATAAAAAGTTTGAACTAAATATATATATATAACTCTTTTATAAAATATAAAACTGTTTTATACACGCTTCAATGTTGCAGTGATTCTTGGAGGGCTCAACGACCACCTGAAGGAAATCAAGCGCTGCAGAAGGTTGATCATGATCGGCTGCGGCACGAGTTTCCACGCTGGTGTCGCCGTGAGTTGAGATGGTTTTTTCCTTCATCTCACGCTGCTGTTTGTATTCATTCCATCCATCCGTCATTTCAGACCAGGCAGATTCTGGAGGAGCTCACGGAGCTGCCGGTCATGGTGGAGCTGGCGAGCGACTTCCTGGACCGAAACACGCCCGTTTTCAGGGACGACGTCTGCTTCTTCATCAGCCAGTCAGGTGAGAACATTCTCTTGGTGTGCAGTATTTTGGAAGGGTGAATTTTTTTCTTAAACAACTACCAATAGCTCCAAAATAACTTGATCAGTCATGTGATTTTCTGAGCGTCTTTGCTGAAAGTTTGATCAAGTACCTTGTGTTATCTCAGGGTCAAGGTGACCCAGAAGGCCCGAAAAAAAATCTGTTTGTGGTATCCCTTGTGTTGTCTCAAGGTGAACGACCTCCACCACTGCATATATATACATATTTATTTATGGAAGCCAAGGAGGTTGTTAACCTTGACCCAGAGGCAACACAAGGGATACCTCAAACACATTTGTTTTCGGGCCTTCGGGTCACCTTGACCCAGAGATAACAGAAGGGTTAAGTATATCAACCTTTATTTAACTTAATTAAAAAGGGCTATGGATTAACTAGAAAATGTATTTTTGAATAATTGGAATTGCAATTAATTTTGAAAATATTACAAAATTAGAATTCTGTAATTACAGAATATTTTTTTTTTCTTTTTTAAATATATAAAATATTACATTCATTTTTTTTAAAATTTAAACCAATTAAACCTTCTATATACAAATTATTGCATTTAGTTATTCATTAAATAACAAACTTCAACTTTGAATAAAGAAAATATATTATTCAAAAATCTAGATCAAAAGTCTTGTGTTATCTCAGGGTCAAGGTGACCCAGAGGCCCAAAAACAAATGTGTTTTTGGTACAAGTGAATCACAATCAGCTTGACACAGAGACAACACAAGGATTAAAAACAAACAAATGACATTAAAAAATGTTTAGTACCTTTTTTTTTATTCAATATATATTCTTCTTTATCTCACGGTGTGTCGTGCAGGAGAGACGGCCGACACCTTGATGGCGCTCCGCTACTGCAAGGACCGCGGCGCTCTCACCGTGGGCATCACCAACACCGTGGGCAGCTCCATTTGTCGAGAAACCGACTGCGGAGTTCACATCAACGCGGGACCTGAGATCGGAGTGGCCAGCACGAAGGTTCGCCTTCTGTCCGTCAGACAGCACAGTTTATGTCGCCAGACGTTAGATGATGAATGTTGTTGGTGTTTGTGGCGCAGGCGTACAGCAGTCAGTTCGTGGCCCTCATCATGTTCGGGCTGATGATGAGCGAGGACAGACTGTCCCAGCAGCAGAGGAGACTTGAGATCATCAACGGGCTCAAAATGCTCCCTGGTCAGTGCTTTAGTTCCACATTTATTTACCCGAAAATATGACAAATTTGTCAACTATAAATGAGGTGGAAATGTATGTAGAAACATGACTTTCATCATCCTGCTTCTTCATTTCCAGAGTTGATCAAAAAGGTGTTGACCTTGGACAGGCAGATCAAGGACATTGCCAACGAACTCTACCAGCAGAGGTCACTACTGGTGATGGGCAGAGGCTTCAACTACGCCACCTGCCTCGAAGGAGCTCTGGTAAGACGAGATAAGACCACCCAAAATACGAACACACGCCCTATTTTTCGTATTGTCGCAGTACTTCTCTAAGTGCACTGCTTTACAGTACACTGTAAGACAGTGTACTTACTTGTGCAGTGTGCAAATTTCGACAGGGTAGTACTGTCTCAAATCAACCACTGCCGCTACACACTTACTGGAATTGGCTCGACAGCTTCTTCTTCTACTAATTTTTAGTCATTAAGTTGTGTTTCATTTTGTGGTTGTTGTGTTGTTTTGTGGTAAAATGAGTTTTTTCTTTAGACATTTACGCCGGTATTTGCTCCGAAGACGTGTCGTCAGTGACGTAGCTTCCATTTAGCGTCGTCTATGTCACTAAGATGTCGACCGTTGAGGGTTGAAAGTGTCCATCGATCCACACTCAATTTTCTGGCAATTTAAGTGCTCAGTGCACACTACATTTTCGCACACTGCTCATCAGGACGCACTTGTGCACTCAAAATATCAAGTGTAAGGGCAGTGTGTGATTTGGGAAAAACCCTTGGGCTATAAGGCGCACTTACATTTTATAACTTTTTTTTAAATATCGAGAGTGCGATTTATAATCTGTTCTGTTTTGTTTATTAATTCTTGTGTAATTTACTGACCCTGAACTGATTTTATGTTATTTTACAAGGCACTCACAAATCTGACATTAGTAAGCTATGAAGACACATCTTGCTTTATATAAATGACCTGTTCATTGATATTATCTATATAATCTGGTGCGACAAATACAGTATTATTCTTTAGGGTGTTTTTAACTTTTTGGAGAAGCAAAACTACACCCATATTATGATTTATTGCATTCCATAAATATTGCTCCATATGTTGAAATAATCGAGGCAATTTATTAAGTCTCCATTCGGAACACCATTAGAATTTAATCAACGTTACACTGCAGAGTTTAAAAAGTTATTTTTTTAATGATGTTTAATATTTATTTTCATCAAACGGTTCACCGACAATAAAAGGGATATAAGAAATTATTCTGATTCTGATAATGAAACTGAACGTTCAATTCAACTCTGTATATACATCTGTTGGGTTATTTTGCACAAAGACAGATGGATAGATAAACACAGACGATCATAAAAAATTACGATATAATAGACCATAAATAAAGTTTATTTAAACTGTCAAATCATAACATAGTAATCTTGAGACACTTTATCATTTAAAAAAAACATTTTATAAGAGAATAAAAAATAGGTAAAGTGGCAGAGAAATAACAAAAAAAAAATCATTTTAATAGGCAGAAACCTCAAGTAGAACCAGACTCAGTTTGACACCTTCCTGCTGATATATTATTGGGCAAAAAAAAACATTTGGATACAAAATATGTAAAACTAAATATCTTACAGTATATAAAAAAAAGGAACAGTTTAACGCTTGCCTTATCTCAGGGTCAATATGATCCCAAAGCCCCCCCAAAAAATGTATCCCTTGTGTCGTCTTTGGGTCATGGTGACCCGAAGACGTTAAAAAAATGTCTATTTGGTATGCCTTGTGTTGTCTCTGGGTCAAGGTAAATGACCTCCAGCACTGCATATGTATTCATGGAAGCCAGGGAGGTTGATCCCCTTGACCCAGAGACAACACAAGGCATACCAAAAGTACTTTTGTTTTCGACAACACAAGGGTTAAAAAAAACAAACAACAAAGCCCAAGATGAACTCTGTTAAAAAGATTGAAAGATTTTAGAAAAGATAACGTTTCTTTTATCTCTGTGAGTTATTCCCTGAGTTGTAATGATTCTTGATCATATTCCAGAAAATCAAAGAGATCACATACATGCACTCAGAAGGGATCCTGGCCGGGGAGCTGAAGCACGGGCCCCTGGCCCTCATCGACAAGCACATGCCGGTCATCATGATCATCATGCAGGACGCCTGCTACACCAAGTGCCAGAACGCCTTGCAACAGATCACAGCCAGATCCGTGAGTATGATCCAAAAGTCCGTAAAAACCATCCCGACGAACGCACCTAAAACACGCCGCCGTTGACGTGTCCACCAGGGTCGGCCCATCATCCTGTGCTGCCAGGACGACCCCGAGGTGACGAAGAACTCGTCCTACCAGACCATCGAGCTGCCTCACACCGTGGACTGTCTTCAGGGAATCCTCTGTGTCATCCCTCTGCAGCTGCTCTCATTCCACTTGGCTGTCCTGAGGGGATTTGACGTAAGTCCACATTTTCTTCATTCTTCAGCCTGTATCTGTCTCTAGTTTACACTCTTGACCTCATAGTTCAAGTACATCTACCCTCCTCTCATCATGAAGACTAAAGTATCCAGATTAGCTTTTTATTTTTCTCCCTGAATATAAAGATCTTCTCAATCTCTTAAATCTTAAACCGCATTTTAATGATCAAAAGAAACAAAAAATGCTTGTTTAACCCATGTGTTATCTCTGGGTCAAAGTGACCCGGAGGCTCGAAGACAAATGTATTTGAGGTATACCTTGTTTTATCTTGGGGGCAAGGCAACCCAGAGGCCCAAAAAACAATGTTTGTGGTATCCCTTGTGTTATCTCTGCGTCAAAGTGACCCGCAGCCCCCGAAAAAATATATGTTTGTGGTATCCCTTGTGTTATCTCAGGGTCAAAATGACCTGGAGGCCTGAAAACAAATATGTTTGAGGTATCACTTGTGTTATCTCAGGGTCAAAGTGACCCGGAGGCCCGAAAACAAATATGTTTGTGGTATCCCTTGTTTTAGCTCAGGGTCAAGGTGACCCGAAAGCCTGAAAACAACTATGTTTGAGGTATCCCTTGTGTTATCTCAGGGTCAAAATGACCTGGAGGCCTGAAAACAAATATATTTGAGGTATCACTTGTGTTATCTCAGGGTCAAAGTGACCCGGAGGCCCGAAAACAACTATGTTTGAGGTATCCCTTGTGTTATCTCAGGGTCAAAGTGACCCGGAGGCCCAAAAACAAATATGTTTGTGGTATCCCCTGTGTTATCTCAGGGTCAAAGGGATTCGGAGGCTCGAAAACAAATATATTTGAGGTATCCCTTGTGTTATATCAGGGTCAAAGGGACTCGGAGGCTCGGAAACAAATATGTTTGAGGTATCCATTGTGTTATCTCAAGGTGAAGGTGACCCGGAGATCCGAAAACGAAGAAGTTTGAGGTATCACTTGTGTTGACTCTTGGTAAAAGTGAACCACCTCCACCTCTCCATATGTATTTTTAGAAGCCAGGGAGGTTATTTGTTTTCGGACTTTTGGGTCACCTTGACCCTGAGATAACGTAAGGGTTAAGAACTCAAATCACAGTAATCAGGCAGCTTTTCGTATCTTGGAAACGTCAAACATTAGCCAAAATGCTAACTGACAAAGTCAAGTCAGAGATGAGTTCATACCAGACCTGGTCAAAGTGCAGTCGGACACTTGATGGAGTCTACTGACTCCTTTAAGAAACATCTTAAGACGTTTCTATTTGTTCAGGCTTTTCCTTGATTTTCTGGAACTCCTGTGTTGTTCTCAGTATTATCTTGATCTTTAAAGTATATACTTTTTTGAGTATTGTTTTGATTGTTAAAGCGCTTTGTGACCCTGGTCTGGAAAAGCGCTATATAAATAAATATTACTTACTTACTTACTTACTTACTTACACATAATGACTTTGTTTTTTCAAGTCTAAATATAATTAGATTAAGTTTTTTGTTACTTCTTTTACGTCTTCTTGTTTTAAGTATTTTCTGCCATCCTTCAAATAAAAATTTATAACATAAGCTATTTATGTTTTGTCCAATAATATGTTCATGATTCATATTTTAAAACCAAATCATTTCCTTTTTTTCTTCTATCATCATATTAATAAAACTCTGTTTTAATCTTGATGGCCCCTCACAACACTGACAGTAAATAATGTGGCCCCTCAAGCAATATAACACGGATCAATGCTCATCATTTATCAAACCTGCTCCACGATCTCCTGCCTATGGTCGCGTTTATTCTGACAAATAGAACGGGAGGTGTATGAGGTTAAGATGGAGTATTTAAGTGCAGTATGGACCCTATTTATAGAGTCCAGGGGATAAATAATTGATATGATATACGGCGGTGGTGGAGTCGGCGTCCTCGCCTGAAGCAGCTCAGCATATGCATGTGCTTCGACCGCCCACTCGTCTCTGACTCAGACACTAGACATCGCTTGCCTCTGAAATCAAATAAAGTTTCTAGATTGTTACAGCTGATCCAGTATAGTCAGACTTTACTTTTCAATACTGCACCAATAAAGTAAAAAATAGACGTTAGTTTAACTGAGATGTAAACAACGGTGCTGCGTTCATTGACGACTCAAAACAAGGCTCAAATCACAGTTCATCGAGCACCATTTAGATGTCACGTCATAGGAGGACAACTCCGTATTTATAGGGACATTTTTACACGATGATTAGCTTATCATGCTAAATTTATGTTCTTCTTCATTGTCAGTGAGGATGTGTTTTTGTTCTCACCATTAGCCTCTTGTTGCTATTTTTTTAACTACTGTCAACTGCCTCTTTAGAGCATACCTGCTAGCTAGCCAGAGCGTACCTGCTAGCTAGCGTTGGCTAGCTAACTTTTGATAGTTGATAGTTGATAGTGATAGTTCACCTAAAATATACATTTCACTAATTTTCTTCTCACACTGATGTCGACTAAGGGTTGGGATTATTTTCAGAGTAATCTGTTTCTTTTGAGAGTCATAAGCAAACATGTTTGTTCACATGACGGTCGCAGTCATTTTCTTCTTCGTCTTCATCCAAAAAGACACGTAAAAACATCCAAATACCTCCATATTGCTCGTCTGGAACATCCATCTTGTATTGAAACATTGACAAGAGAAATTGTGCGAAAACAAATGAAACAAGTCTATATGTTAAGTTTGTTGGTAGCATAAGCTAAAAGGCTAAAATGCTACAAAGACAGTAAAAACTCTGGGTAAATCTTGTTCAACCCCTTAGATTACACTGAAAATAATCCCAACCTTAAAACGACATGAGGGCGACTAGAAAATGAGCGAAAATTCGAATTTTGGGCTGAACTACCACCTTAACAGATTAGCATGTACCAGCAAGCTAGCAGGAGCTAGCTTACTTGACTCCACCAGTCTTTGGTGGTAGATGCTGTTTAAGAGTTTTGCTCATTTTGTTTCCTGATATTTAATCAATTTGTTTTTGTTTTCCAGGTGGACTGTCCCAGAAATTTGGCCAAATCAGTAACGGTGGAGTAAACGCGGTGGAGCGAGCCATGAAGAGTTAGACAAGGCTGAAAGATTTACAATTGTGCAATCCATTGCTTGACGTACTTGTTGTGTGTTTGTGTGCGTATGAATGTGTGTGAGTGTGTGTGTTATTGGGAAACTGGGGAACTGATCCGAATGTTCATGTGCGAATCAATGAGAGAGAGAGAGTTTTTTGAGGCGGATAAAGGATGTGGTACTTTTCTACAATGTGAAGTCCGACCAATACGCTTGAAGGAGCAGCAGTTCAGCAGAACATCTATGAAATCAAACCGACTTGATGTGCCTTTTTATTTTTTAAATATCATGAGCCAAAATCACCCACTCCAGCCTCGAGTATTGATAGGACAATTGAAGTTATTTGTGCAATACGGGAACCAAATGAGACACTTGTGTAAGACATTTTTAATGTTTTGTTACCAAAAAGGATCACATCAGTTTACACATTATTTAACTGCAGCGAGAATATTGTTAAAGTGTAATTCATACTCTATTTTTGTCTTTTGTTCCATGGGTTTTTTTTTAAAAACAGTTTATTACGTCTATATTTATCTAGATTGTATTTTATAATGGTTTCAGACTTTTGGGGGGTTTTTATCTTTAATATGTACTGTATGTTTTTATAACCACAAACATGCACTTTTAATAAACAATAACCAATAAAAGGTTCCCTCGAATAAAACATATCTTGATATCCTGTTGTATCCTGTCAAATATTGACCTTTTCTCTCATTATTAATTCACTTATTTCATTCGATGAAACTTTTGAAAGTTTAAATACAACTATTCAATATTGTGATGGTACTGATCTACTTCCATGGACTAAGAAAATACCAAAGTATGTGCTGAAAAGATAAGAATGTCTCGCTCACACACGCATGTTGATACAAGGTCCAAAGATATACATTTTATGCTAGATTTATTTTCCAATAACCAATTTAAAATAAACCCAAACAACTCAATTAATTAGATTCTTTAACATCAAGTGGAAATGGAAATTAAATATAATTGGCTCTCACTTATGTATTGCTTTTTTCAGCAGCCGAAGTGACACATTCACAAATTGACACACACACACCGATGGGAGTAGGCTGCGACGCAGTGCACCAGCTCAACCCAAAACTTCTCAGGCCACAAGCAAACCACTCTACCATCTGAGCTTTAACTATATACATATTAACGATACGCCATTATTTAATTATCAGTTTAAAATAATTAATAATAGTACTGGTGGATACGAAAGCATGTTGCATTCACTTGGAAAATAATCCTGTTTTAAGGTGTCATTTTTTTCCGCCCACTTTTAAATTATCTTCCTATTGCGTCTTGTTTTAATTTATAATTTATACTATAATTTCATTTTGAATTTTCGAGATAATTCATACCCAAAAGGAACAAATTTTAGGAAAAATAACAACGTCATACAGGGTGGAAAAATTGTTAAATGAAACAGGGCGATAAAAAATTAGAAGTTAAATCAGGGCGGGAAAAATATAACTTGAAAGAGGGAGAAAAATTGTAAACTTAAAACAGGGCAGTGAAAAATTATAACTTAAATCAGGGTGGAAAAAAATCGGAATTAAAACAGAGAGGATTTTTTTTTTTTAAAACAGGGCGGTAAAACATTATAAGTTAAACCAGGGTGGGAAAAAGTCGAACTTAAAACAGGGTAAAACTCTTTCAACCTAAAACAGGGCGGTAAAAAAAGTATAACAATTGTTCGCCTACTTACTTAAAATGGGCGGGAAAAATAAAACGTAAAACAGGGCGGATAAAAAAATTGAAATGAAAACAGGATTAAAAAAAATATATATATATTTTAATTGAATCTTATACGCTCACGTAAGCTGCAGTTCATAGTACGTTTATTGTTTTTTTAAGAATAAAGAAAGCAAAAAAAAAAGAAAAACTTTTACGGCACGCAAGGCTGACGCGATGACGTCACCGGCTCCTCGCTGCCTCCTCCGCCTGCGTGTGACTTGGACACAGGAACTGAACCTTTTCCTACCCGTCGTGACAGCAGCAGCCGCCGCTCGACCCAAACTTTTTACCGAGCCGCGGTTCGAGTCTCGGAGCCCCGGTGGCGGTGGTGTGGGGGGGAGAGAGTTTCATCTGCGGTTCGATGCATGGGAGTGTCTTGAGGTCCGCGAAGGGAGAAGGTAAGTCCGCCTCCTCCGGTGCTCGGCCTGACTACCGCAGTGCTGCCGGCAGAAGTGGAGCCTCAGACCTGGAAACGTCCACAACTTTAGGGATTGTGCCTTAAAAACGAGGGGATGGGTTTTGGGATAAGACTTTGTTTGAGTGAAGCGATAGTTCCAGGGTTTAATGCCAGCTGTGCCGCGGTGTGTCATCCACGGTGACTTCATCCTGCGTGTGTGTGTGTGTGTCGGTGTGTGTGTGTGTGTGTCGGTGTGTGTCGGTGTGTGTGTGTGTGTGTGTGTGTGTGTGTGTGTGTGTGTGTCGGTGTGTGTGTGTGTGTGTGTGTGTGTGTGTGTCTCGGTGTGTGTATTTCAGGACAGAGACATCCACGCTGAAGAATTTAAACACAAGTCTTTGTTAGGAAAACAGACACACCGTGTACTCTCTGTGGTTTTATCCTCTTAATACTTGACTTAAATGTCCTGCAGTGAGTATGTACAGTATGTGTGTAACATTTTTAATATAATTGATTGATTTAAAGTATTATAAGACGATAACAATGATGCAAGTATTATTTTCCTGTGATCCATGTTAAGAAAGTTATGGATTATTAATGGTCAAAAGGGTTCAATATTTTAGGTGTAAAACGTTTCACTTTCACAATAACTTGCTTAATATTTACCCCTTTTTTTTTTAAATCATTGGAAAACTCGCTAAAATAAACAGGAAAGAAGTTTAATTTGTAAGTAAGTAAGTAATTTGTATTTAGGGAGCGCTTTTCCAGACCAGGGTCACAAATAATTGACTTAAATGTCCTGCAGTGAATATGTACAGTATGTGTGTAACATTTTTAATATAATTGATTTAAAGTATTATCAGACGATAACAGTGATGCAAGTATAATTTTCCTGTGATCCATGTTAAGAAAGTTATGGATTATTAATGGTAATAATTATTATTAATGGGTTCAATATTTTAGGTGTAAAACGTTTCACTTTAACAATAAGTTGCGTAATATTTACCCCTGTGTTGCTATCATTGGAAAGCTCGCTAAAATAAACAGAAAAAGAAGTTTAGTAAGTAAGTAATTTGTATTTATAGAGCGCTTTTCCAGACCAGGGTCACAAAGCGCTTGAACAATCAAAACAATACTAAGTAAAATATATACTTTAAAGGTCAAGATAATACTGAGAACAACACAGTTTAAAATTATTATAATCATTTTAAATCAATTGATTAACGTTGCATGACAAAAATTGTCATAAAATGCCTCGAAAAAGTGAAGTAATTGCACAGATCGAAAAAACACGCCATACGTTCTTTAAAGATACATTATTGGTAAATAAATCACAGTTACAATGTATTTTCAATTGGTTAAATTTGTTAAATTATCTTTGTAGGTGACAGAAAAGTAAACATGGCTGGTTAGACTCGACCGGGCAATAGACGGGTCCAAAAAAACCCATGTGCAAATTGATAATATTCAGAGATGTTTGTCAGACTCACAGATACATGTACCACTTATATTATTACAGGGATTCCAATTAACATTTAACTCGCCTTAGATGTTTTGCGAGTGAGTTTTGTTGTGTTAAAACTTGGAAAATGTCAGATTTGTGAGGATATTGATATTCTTGATGGACTAGTACGCGTGTACTATGTCATCAGTATTCGTGTATAAATAGTACACACATGCCTACAACGATGCAGGAATCAACATGTCGTAATAATACACGTTTGTTCTTCATAATGTTCAGTACCTGAGCTACATTTTTCTTCCATGGGATCAGTCGCTATGGAAAAAATTCAAATGAGCTGGTTAAGTCCAGACATGTGCCGATAGTTTTGCTCGTAGGCATAGCTATGGTGGTGTAATACGTTCTCAGAATGTTAAGGACGGAAATATAAATATATCTTTACAAGACAATCACGTTCCAGTTCTTGCAAGTTAAAATGAAACTTAAGTTGTAGAAATGTGATGATCAACCCTTTACTCTGGCAGGGGAACATCTTGATAGAAGTAGTGAGAGTGATATACAGTACAAGGATGTTTGAAGGCCATAATACGGCGTATGATGATTTGTTTTAAACTTCATTTCGCCTTAAATACTTAACTTGATAATCCTTAGTCTAGATTTCAACATAATTGTTTAATAACTATTGTTTTTATTACCGTAGAATATATTGCGATATGTACTTTAGTAACATGTACATATTTGTAGTATTGTTGAGTACTTGACTCTCGATGAAGTAGTAACTGCTTTCATTTGTTTTGAAACCAAAATATGTCCAAACGTCGGCTATAAAGGCTGCTGGAGTCGACTGTATCCTCTCGTCCTCAGTCATCACCGGGATTTCCCAGGAACTTGTTGTTCCTTTAACTTGGGAGGGCACAATGACTTTGCTGCTTCGCTAGCTCGATCGTAGGTGATTCTGCACCATGAACCAAACATTTGTATGTATATAAGTAAGTAAGTAAGTAATTTATATTTATAGAGCGCTTTTCCAGACCAGGGTCACAAAGCGCTTAAACAATCAAAACAATACTCAATAAAATATATACTTTAAAGGGCAAGATAAAACTGATAACACAACAGGAGTTCCAGAAAATCAAGGAAAAGCCTGAAGAAATAAAAATGTCTTAATGTGTTTCTTAAAGGAGTCAGTAGATCCATCAAGTGCAAAGAGAGAGGAAGATCATTTGTATAATACAACAGGACACTTTTTTTCGGAGGACTGTTTGTCAGAGGTCTCAGTTATTTGGATCATCATCACTGCTAAAAAATGAAAGATCAAACCAACAATGTATTTGTCTTTATTTTAATCTGATGACATTTGTGAGCAGGCAGTGACAGTGCATTGTATAAACTTGGGGTGCAGGCGTCTGGTTGGGCAGCTTTTGCGGGGGTCCTAGTCGATTTGAAGACCAGCGTGGACCAGAGTTGTCAAGTGTTACGCTTTAAGCCGTTCTCATGCCACACGCTTATATTTACCAATGTTATACTCTTGTTTGTTTTTGAATGGTGATAAACTTTGGCCAATCACATTAGGCACGGCGCAATGTTAACCAATCACAAGCAACACAAGGCGGGTCTTAGCGTCTCTAACTAATCATAACACGAAAGTGTGATCGAGTCATCGTAACTTAAGTAGGTTTTATTTGTGAAGTGCCTTACGTAGACCAGCTACTTTTCAGCTACGCTCTACCTTCCTTGTAATCCTTTAATATCATGGTTATACTCATTATAAACTCATTAATTTGTTATTTTTTTTATAATTCATTATTTCATTATTCAAATCATTTAGAACACATTTTAGATTATCACGCAGTTGATTTAAATCTACTTTTTAATGGCAAATTTAAGATTGTGATAAAATTGAGAAATTGATATTTAAATCATAATATTGTAGCTAGGACAGAGATATAAATCAAGTTATTGTTAAATTGGCAAGACTACAGTACGTCTGATGTTGCTTGCGGTGGTACAAGGGGCTGCTCGGGGAGATGCTGTGTTTGCTCGGACGCCAAAAAAATTGATCATCATTAAACAAATATTTTTGGTAGACAAATATTTTTCAAAATAAAAAGTTTTGCCACCTTTAAAAAAAAAAACAGATGTTTGGTTAGAATTCCAACATTTTTGTGAGTAAAGTAATGAATTAATGTCCAATTTATATTAATTTAAGCTTAATATTAGCTTTTTTTTTTTAGCTTGTTAGCTAATTTCCTCCAACGCTCATTATATTTAAATAATAGTTAAATTTGAGGTTTGTTTAGTAAGTGGAAATAACTTAAATAAAATGATAAATTAAATGGGTTTGCAAAGGTTTAACAAAATCTTCCTATGTTAAAATAAACATTTGGTAATAAGATTGATTTGAATGCCAAGAATCATCTCCCAACACTTCAAATTCAAATAAGGATTTTGTTTACGGTTGAAAAAAAACGACGAGTCACGTCTCTGGTCCGTTTTTTCCTTCTTCTGTGTCTGATTCATGGGCGAGGGTCTGCAGGCCACGCTCGTCTGATATCTTCGCTCGCTGACTCCAGCTCCCAAATGAGAATTCACGGTCACGCCGGAGCCAGAGGCTTGAAACTGCAGAGCGAGTCATGATGGGTGGAAGCTGAAGACGGTGATTTAATATCTCACGACTGTATATCCATAAAACAATTGAGTTGCTTGACAAGATCAACGATGACACGAACAGGTTTTGCTTCAGCATCTTCTTCACTTTGTGGGAAATAATTGAACTAAAATCTTTCGATAACCACTCGTTTTCGAAGTGCTGAGTGACAGCTTGGCAACGTCCTGCGTGGATTACAAAGCCGGTTTAAAAGATGGAATGAACGAGGGACGCACAAAGAAAAGTAAAAAGCCTTTGTTGGTGTCTTCAGTTGCGGAGAGCGAGCCAGCTGGACGCTCCTGTGAGAAAGAAGAGACGACTGTGGGCAGATGGAAAAAGGGTTTTTGTTTATTTTTAACCGGAATAACATCACTTGTCGATACTGTAGATGGAGTTTTTTTAAACGCGCAATTCCATGATGAAGAGATTTAAACACCGGCGTTTATATTGTTATTAACGTCGGGCCGAATCAATCGTCTCCATGGCGACCAACGATGGAGCCAAACGTCCAGTTTTAGTGAAGCAGGTTCCAACTCCTGCCAACAGACGGAAAACATAACAGCCCCGTGAGTGGGTTCAGTTCTTGGCTCCATCGCTGCTGTTAAATAAGATCAATATATATATATTTTTTTAATAGTTTCTGGTTTGCAAATTAACGAGCTAAAATAGTTGAGGTGTTTAGTTGCTGTAGAAATTGTTTGACCTTTGAATAAATGCTAAACTATTACTGAGTCAGTCGTCATCCAAAATACACTGTTTGTAAGAGGACGTCCCGAAAAAAGGAGTTGATTTATGAGGCACAATTCAATCGGGGTGTTAGAAAATATCGGTCCACGATGATGTATTGATTGCATCACATTTTATTTTTTAATTATACTTCTTTTATGATTTATACTTCAATCAAGTGTGTCTGAAATGATTATTGTATCTTTTATTTACAAATAACCTGCAAATATTCACAGATATTATTTTTTTTTGTGTTGCAATTAACCCTCTGGTCGCTAGATGGCAGCAGTTATTATGTCATAGTCGAAGTTAAAGGAACAGTTATAATGACTGAGGACGAGAGGATACAGTCAACTCCAGCAGCGTTTAAAGCTGATGTTTGGACATATTTTGGTGTTAAAACAAATGAAAGCAGTTACGACTTTGTCAAGAGTCATGTGGTCTGTAAATTCTGCAACACCAGAGTCAAGTACTCGACGATACTACAATTTTTGACTCTCATTTCAGAATGTTAACCCATATATTATATAGATTCATTTAACATAGAGTGAAACATTTCAAACATTTATTTCTTGAAATTTTGATAATTATGGCTTATAGATAATGAAAACCCAAAATGCAGTGTCATAGAGAATTAGAATATTACATAAGATCAATGAAATAAAGGATATTTTAAACAGAAATGTCAGGCTTCTGAAAATGTTAGCCTAGCATGGAAGCCATCAGTATGTGGCACTGCTCTGGTGTAATGGAAGTCCAGGTTGCTTTGATAGCAGCCTTCAGGTCATTGTTGGGTCTGGTGTCTCTCATCTTCCTCTTGACAATACCCCACAGATTCTCTATGGGGTTCAGATCAGGTTTGCTGGCCAATCAAGCACAGTAACACCACGGTCATTGAACCAGCTTTTGGTATCTTAGGAAGTGTGGGCAGGTGCCAAGTCCTGCCGGAAAATGAAATCGGCATCTCCGTTAAGCTTGTCAAATCATCACTGACTGTGGAAACTACACCTGATATTTCATGATATTCTCGTTTTTTGAGATGTACTTGTATAGTTGAGGTGTTTAGTTGCTGTTGTAATTGTTTGACCTGTGGATAACTATTACTAAAACAGTCGTCATCTAATATACATCGTGAGCCTTTTTCTGTTTGTAAGATGACGTCCCGAAAAGGGGGTTGATTTTGGAGGCGCAATTCAATCAGGGGGTCAGAAAATGTCGGTCCACAATGATATGTGGATTTATGTCAGCACTTTATCAATTTTTGTATTATTATATTTCATTTACAATTAACCTTCAAATATTCACAGCATTTTTTTCATTTTTGTGCAATTAAGTCGTCCGCAGTTAAAGGAACAATGAAAATGACTGAGGACAAGAGGATACAGTTGACTCCAGCACCTTTTAAAACATATGTTTGGACATATTTTGGTTTCAAAACAAATGAAAGCAGTAACTACTTTGTCAAGGGTCATGTGGTCTGTAAATTCTGCAACACCAGAGTCAAGTACTCGACAATACTACAAATATATTCTTGCTGCTACAGTATCACAATATATCATATTGTTACCCCTGTATTGTGATACTCGTCCCATCGCCAGATTCCTGCAAATACCCTATTTTCTGCATTTCAGCAAAGTATAGCTATTTTAGCTTGTGACTCATTCTTTGTTTTGGTTGTTGCAGATAGAGCTGGTGGTCCTGACTTTCCAGCAGGATGAGTGAAGCGGAGAGTCAGTTCTACAGCACTCAGGTGGGAGATTCCACCTTCACTGTACTAAAACGTTACCAGCAGCTCCGCGCCATCGGCTCGGGAGCTCAGGGCATCGTGTGGTGAGTTTAATGTGTTTCATTTTTTTTAATCTATGTGTCAGTAATCGCTCCTGGAGGGCGTCTGTTCCTTCGTCTATGAGAGCAGAACAATAGACTCTTTATTTTGTTCGACTAATGCAACTGTTGCTTATTTCACAGTAACAGGAAATGGTTTAAACTGATTTATCACTTGTACTTGTGTATGTCTCTTGGAAGTTTTGATTGTTTTTGGATTCACCCGGATCCACCAACCCTTTGCAGGATTGGTCGATTTTCTTCTTCTACTGCCACCTACTGTCACATTGAATATATCGTTCCTTTAAAAAAAAGTTAAATGCAATTTAATCAAATTAAAATTACCGTTACCTTGTTTCATTTTTGGTGCAGTACATAAAATGGTTGCTTGCTTTATGGTAACAGAAAATGGTTTGTACTGATTTCTTTTTACTTGCCCCGAGTAGGTAAACATATTCATTTATTTTTGCAAAATAACTCAAAGATGTTTTTTGATTAGAAATTGATAATAGGCTTAACGATAGAATTTTGAGGGTGTTTGGAATTACCACCTGGATCCACAAATCGTTTGCAGGATAGATCAAGATTCTTCTTCTACTGCCACCTCCTGTCACATTGAATATATCCTTCCGTTAAAAAAAATAGTGAAATGCAATTTAATCAAGTCAAATTTCCCTTTGTTTCTCTTTATTTTTCATATTTTTAGGGATTCACTGATGCAGTCTTTTAAAAGGTTGCTTGCTTTTAAGCTACCAGGAAATGGTTTGCACTGATTTAATTTATCTACGCCAAGGAGGTTAACATATGTGTGTTTAAAACAATTATTTTTTCCTTTTTTGAAAAATGTCTTAAAACAAACAAACAAAAACGTTTTTTGAGTAGACATTAGGTATTGGGTCGTTCGAAATTACCACCCGGATCCACCATTTATTTGCAGGATTGGTCAGTTTTCTTCTGCTGCCACCGGCTGTCACATTGAGAATATTTTGGCTCTTATTTTGAAAGCTTTAGGATCAGATAAGAATGTTTTTGCAGACATAGTATCATCAACAATTCCAGTTGCATGAGAACGTTACTTTCTTCTTTTTTGTTCTGGTAATAATTCTCACTTTATTAAAGTAATTTATTATTTACCCTTAAAAAGCTGCTGGAAAACTAGCTTATCTTTATTTTTATTTATTTTTATTTACTTTAAAAAAGTCTACTAGCATCTTCGCTTTTAGTTCATCATTCACTTACTATTTATTTCATGTATTTTATTATACATAAATATATAATTTTGTAATTTTTATTTTATTTCATTTAATTATTAAATTACTGCTAATAAATGATTTCTGATTCTGATCTATTTTCATGCAAGTTTGACCTTCTTGTGAAAGAACACAGAGAAGTTTAATTTACTATATTTCCGTTCTTTGACTGCCTTCTCGTTCCACTAAATCTCTTGTCTGCACATTTGTTTTCATCATCAAGAGTGTGAAAAATGTTTTCATATTTTCCTCCGGCCGTGCAGAATCCATTGCCCCGCGATAGTGAGTGAATCGTCGTCTCCCTAAACAATGGTTTGTGTCTCTGTAAACAGCTCTGCCCTAGATACCGTCCTGGGTTTACCAGTGGCCGTGAAGAAGCTGTGTCGTCCCTTTCAGAACCAGACTCACGCCAAGCGGGCCTACAGAGAGCTGGTGCTGCTGAAATGTGTCAACCACAAGAACGTAAGAGCCTTTAATGACCCTCCACGGGGAAGGTGGCCTGGTCTGGTCTCCTCCCTGTGTGAGAAGTGATGCTTCCTGTTCGAGGAGAGCCGGCTCTGCGGTCGGCTGCTCTTCACAGGAAGTGGACTAATGGCCCGACTCTGTGCCTGCAGATCATCCGTCTGATCAACGTGTTCACGCCTCAGAAGTCTCTCGAGGAGTTCCAGGATCTGTGAGTTTGTCTCCTTTTTTGGTTTTCTCAGGGTTTTACTTTCATTTTCTCATTCCGTCAAGGTACCTGGTGATGGAGCTGATGGACGCCAGCCTGTGTCAGGTGATCCACATGGATCTGGACCATGAAAGGATGTCCTACCTGCTCTACCAGATCCTCTGTGGCATCAGACACTTGCACTCTGCTGGCATCATCCACAGGGTAACGCCTCCTCAAAACCCAGCTGTGGTTTTACATCTATAGCCTGAGTTTCATATTTTATTTAAATTAAATCAACATTATTTGTCTTTAGATTACCAATAAAGTATAGAACTTTATTTGTAACACACAACCAACTTAATTATTTTAAACATTTTTATAATATATCTTGATCTTTAATCTTTTTTAAACAATTTTAAATACTTGTTTCATTAAAATGTTTCCACGTACTTGAACTTTTTTCATTTAATTTGTATTATTAACAACGTTATTAACCCTGAAACCACTTTATTTATGAATATTTAATTGAATGTATTATATGACTTAAGATTAACTACTTGAATACTTCAGGGTCTTCAATTTTCATAATATATTTTTTACTTTATACAACATTTTTTCCCTCATATTTATGTTAATGTTTTACTTTTTATATTAAATATATTACTAACTAATCCTGAACACTAACGCACAATTATTTATTTTTTCACATTTTTAAATCTTTTTTTTTTTTATTCTTCCAAATATATATTTTTTCTTTCTATGCAGTATTGATTTTATTTACCTTAAGAGGCTTTTACAAATAGTCCAATATATCGCTGCTACTTTAAAAAAAAAATCTCTATAAAGGCAATTTATGTCTTCTTTTTTTTAAGAACTTGTTCACATTTAATCCAGTAAAATTCTAGTACTTCCCATAATTATTTTAAATATATGCAATATTGAAGGAAGAAAAATATTTCTTATTGTTTATTTTCCCTAATCGTTCAATTAAATATCAATAAATCAACCCTCTAATAAAAATTAATGTGTTTTTTTTTGTGCTCATTTCTGTCACAGGACTTGAAGCCCAGCAACATTGTGGTAAAATCCGACTGCACTCTGAAGATCCTGGACTTCGGTCTGGCTCGTACGGCCTGCACTAACTTCATGATGACGCCGTACGTGGTGACCAGATACTACCGAGCGCCAGAAGTCATTCTGGGAATGAAGTACAAGGAAAACGGTAAGTTGAGAGCGAGTTGAACCTGATGAGCATCTTTGATCTTCACCACTTGTCGCTTATTAACATACCGTAAAGTTTAATTATTTAATCGTTTTTCATTTGCTTTCATTCCTTCTCTGTTTGTCATGTGAGTGAAGCACAAAGGTCTTTGATTGACACATACAGTCTGAAGGTCTGGCACTGTGACTGTTGTTCAAGGAAGACAAAAGAGAAAATTCTGCCCTACAATTACAGCAGTTTGTTGTAATTATTAAAATGAACACATATTTTGAACTTGTGGTGATGGATGTAGGGCTATTAAAATAATACACAACAATGTCACACACAACCAAGAAAATCTCTGCCAACAACTTCATTAGATTTCATTCAGCATTCTATAAATCTCACTTCATGCTACTATATAAACCTTTTGTTATCTCAGGGTCAAAGTGACCCAAAGGCGCGAAGACAAATGTGTATCCCTTGTGTTGTCTCAGGATCAAGGTCAACGACCTCCCTGGACCTTTTTTACACAGATGATGTTATTTTCACAGGCTGACTTTTAGATTAAAACACACATAAAATGGCTGTCAAAAAAACCTTTAAGCGCATTAAAAAAGACATCTCACCTTAACGAAGAATCAACAGGTGGTTCAGGCTGGTTCTTCAGCAACAGTATGTTCCGGGCTTATTGTTTTAGTAAACATGACCGATACAAAGATGTTGTTTTGTCAAAGGTCAGAGATTAACTTTACTTTTAAGAGAAAACCCTGACTTTTTTCAATCAAAACACCTTTCATACAGTTATAATCATAACTAGATGCATAAAAACAATATATTTTCTTTCTTTGTAACCTGGTATTAAATTCCTCACAGACTGGCCCGGTGGTTTGGAATCAGAGGTTTATGCTAAATTTTAAAAAACTGTTTAATTCATCAGCATTAACAAACATTTGTGCCTATAACTCTAAAAAGAAACGGATTACTTGTTTGTTTTACTTGTTACTTGATTTAAATTTTGGGTGAACTATCACTTTAAAGGGCCCCTAATGTGAAAACCCAACTCTCCTGACTTATTCACATGTTCTAAATGTTGAAGTCGTCCTATTCAAAATCCAGTTCTCTCCCGTCTGAAATCTTGTCAAACGAGATTACGGTTTAAATTATACATTCTGACATCACTCTGGTGCAGGTGTCCGCCCCTAGAAGCCCTAAATCAGTTCAGTACCTACATGTTAATTGTAGAAACAAAACAGGAGTTTTTGGGGTGAGTTTGCAATTTACGAGAGTCCTTGAATGCAACTTTTGTTTTGTGACCAATCAGAGCAGAGTGGGCGTGGTTGCTTGGACGAAACGGCGCATTTGAAGTGGGCGGGGCTTAAGCGTATTTTCTAATATAAATATCTTTATTATATGAGAGTTTTGTGCAAAAAGAAACATACTGGTAAGTATAATAGAGGTCCTAGAACAATTTAAGAGACACATTAGGTGCCCTTTAAAATTAAGTTTTTACTTATTTCATGTTTGGGATTCGCTTAAAAAAAAACTCAGAAACACTGCCCTCTATCGGCAGAAGGCGAAGGTCAACAGGGAGCCAACGTCGTTTCCAGTAAATCACGTGATGTCAATTTTCATGCTTTGAATTCTTCTCAGATAATTAAGTGTCATCATTTGCGTTGTTGTTAATTATGATCTACGAACACACAAAGAACAGAAGTTGTGTAGCGAAGGTGTGTGTCGTCTCACAGGTGTGTTCAATGCGTCAGGTGAGATTCTTCAGGTGGAAACTTAAACGTCTTAGACATAAATCAATTAATACGGATACAAATTCATTAGTTTCTGCTCATTGCCGATGACTATAAAAACAGTTTTGGTCCAAAAACTGTGACACAGGATCTAACAAGTGCGTTGTTTATGTTGTGAAATCCAGCCTGAATTAAAATGGAGACGCGTTGTTTGGTTTCAAAGCGAGGAAGAGAGGAGGAGGGAAGAAAACAAGCAGCAGCAGCTGTGTAAACTGATAAGCCGAGCAGAAAAGCCTGCGAGGCTGTGAGTGTCTGTGAAGCCAGGGGAGGAAATCGGAGCCAACGAGACGATGAATGTGAAAGTGTCGGCCCTGGTTTCATATTCCGTGTCGCGTAAATGACAACACAAAGCTGACTACTGATGTAGTTGTAGTGATGGAGGCGCTTTTGCTTCTCTCTTCCAGTGGACATCTGGTCGGTGGGATGCATCATGGGAGAGATGGTTAAAGGCGGCGTCATCTTCCAGGGCACGGACCGTATCCTTCGCCATCATCCCTGCTTCCATCTTTCACCCTCTATTAGAGCCTCGCTGACTTTCTTATTCGTCCTGACATGTTTCCTGTGGCAATACACACACTTCCTTACTCTACACACACTTCCTTACTCTACACACACTTCCTTACTCTACACACACTTCCTTACTCTACACACACTTCCTTACTCTACACACACTTCCTTACTCTACACACACTTCCTTACTCTACACACACTTCCTTACTCTACACACACTTCCTCACTTGAGTCTACACACACTTCCTTACTCTACACACACTTCCTCACTCTACACACACTTCCTTACTCTACACACACTCCCTCACTCTACACACACTTCCTCACTCTACACACACTTCCTCACTCTACACACACTTCCTCACTCTACACACACTTCCTCACTCTACACACACTTCCTCACTCTACACACACTTCCTTACTCTACACACACGTCCTTACTCTACACACACTTCCTCACTCTACACACACTTCCTTAATCTACACACACTTCCTCACTCTACACACACTTCCTCACTCTACACACACTTCCTCACTCTACACACACTTCCTCACTCTACACACACTTCCTCACTCTACACACACTTCCTCACTCTACACACACTTCCTTACTCTACACACACTTCCTTACTCTACACACACTTCCTTACTCTACACACACTTCCTCACTCTACACACACTTCCTCACTCTACACACACTTCCTCACTCAACACACACTTCCTCACTCTACACACACTTCCTCACTCTACACACACTTCCTCACTCTACACACACTTCCTTACTCTACACACACTTCCTTACTCTACACACACTTCCTCACTCTACACACACTTCCTTACTTGAGTCTACACACATCCTCTCTTGAGTCTACACACACTTCCTTACTCTACACACACTTCCTTACTCTACACACACTTCCTCACTCTACACACACTTCCTCACTCTACACACACTTCCTCACTTGAGTCTACACACACTTCCTTACTCTACACACACTTCCTTACTCTACACACACTTCCTCACTCTACACACACTTCCTCACTTGAGTCTACACACACTTCCTTACTCTACACACACTTCCTTACTCTACACATACTTCCTCACTCTACACACACTTCCTCACTTGAGTCTACACACACTTCCTTACTCTACACATACTTCCTCACTTGAGTCTACACACGCGTCCTCACTCTACACACACTTCCTCACTTGAGTCTACACACACTTCCTTACTCTACACACACTTCCTCACTTGAGTCTACACACACGTCCTCAATCTACACACACTTCCTCACTTGAGTCTACACACACGTCCTCACTCTACACACACTTCCTCACTTGAGTCTACACACACGTCCTTACTCTACACACACTTCCTCACTTGAGTCTACACACACTTCCTTACTCTACACACACTTCCTCACTTGAGTCTACACACACGTCCTCACTCTACACACACTTCCTCACATGAGTCTACACACACTTCCTTACTCTACACACCCTTCCTCTCTTGAGTCTACACACACTTCCTTACTCTACACACACTTCCTCACTTGAGTCTACACACACTTCCTCTCTTGAGTCTACACACACTTCCTCACTTGAGTCTACACACACTTCCTTACTCCACACACACTTCCTCACTTGAGTCTACACACACTTCCTCTCTTGAGTCTACACACACTTCCTCACTTGAGTCTACACACACTTCCTCACTTGAGTCTACACACACATACTCACTTGAGTACACACACAACAAAACTTAAGATTGTGTGCTATTAAAAAGAATATTAAAATACATTTTGAAAATATAAAATATTTAGTTTTTTAATTTAATTTAATTAAAAAATACAAATGGACATTCTAAATGTCTTGCTGTCAATTCATGTTGTTTCTTGACGAGAGTCGTGTCCAGACATCGACCAGTGGAACAAAGTGATCGAGGTTCTCGGGACGCCGAGCCTGGAGTTCATGAACCGACTGATGGAGACCGTGAGGAACTACGTGATGAACAAGCCTCAATATCCCGGCGTGAGCTTCGCGGACCTGTTCCCTGACTGGGCCTTTCCTTCGGACTCGGAACACGACAAGCTCAAGAGTAAGTACGCAGGGCTGAGGAAACTTACACTGTTCTTACATCGGGGGGCGCCAGAAACAAATCTGTTCAATCTTGTCTATTGTAGCTTTAAATACATTTTTTAATATGTTATTGCTAGAATAAATAATACAACAATTCTGCTTATTCACCCTTAACTAAAATAAATATAAACAATGTACATAGAAATATTTTATTATTATCCTTTTATTATATATATATATTTTTTACATTTTTAATTATTTTTAATTTACTTTTTATTTATTTTTTTATTATTAAATATTTAGATTTCTTTTTCATATTTCATAAAATTTTAGTGTTCATTATTTTTATTTCCTCACTCTTACTAACAATAAACACCAACTCCTTGAATTTATGTATTTATTTATTTACTGTTACTTATTGTACATTTTTTAAACAAGTTTCACGTTTAGAATTTCATTTTTAATTTAATTTTGAATATTATTATTTTTAATTTATTTTAACAGTTCGTTTCGTTTTGTACTTATTTTTCATGTTCAACCTTTAATACATAATTTTATTTCATGAATATTTCAATTTTCACAATACTTTTTACCTTTATTTAATGAATTAATTTAAATATTTTCCTCTTCTTTCTCTACCAAATTATGATGAATCCCTCAACACTAACTACTTGAATTGTTTCTATTTATTTGGCCTCTTATTTTAAACTCTATTACATAAAAATCATTTGTTCCTCCGTGCGGTGCTCAGGTTACACAAGAACTACTTGTGTCACTTTGTCTTGAAACTTCATCAAGATCTCATGAGTTAACACCATGTGACTTCACACTTGAAGTTGATGAGCTGTTACACAAGTTGCGAGTCTGGCGTCGACCTGCAGGCTCCGTCACCGCGGCGAGGGAATCCAAACTGACGGCGTCGGCGAAGGAAACAAACACTGAAAATAATCAGCTCTGATTAAAGCGATATCATGCTCCTGTTTCCATGGTTACTAACCCTCTTTTTTTTTCCACTTCTCTGTGGCCCCCACAGCAGGTCAGGCTCGAGACCTTCTGTCCAAAATGCTGGTTATAGATCCCGAGAGCCGCATCTCTGTGGAGGAGGCCCTCAATCACCCCTACATCCACGTGTGGTACGACCCCGGCGAGGCCGACGCGGTGAGAGGCTTCGTTACGCCGTCGGCGTGTTTCGCCAGAGACGTTTAAATCGATGTTTTTTTTTAATATATATATATTTTTCAGCCTCCTCCGCAGATTTCTGACAAGCAGCTCGAAGAGAGAGAACACAGCATTGAGCAGTGGAAAGGTGGGAAACACCGCCCTCTAGAGAGAGACGACGGAAGTGCGGGATCAGGTGTCACAATGATGTCATCCGTGTTTTGTTCCCAGAACTCATCTATGAAGAAGTGATCGATTGGGAGGAGAGGAACAAGAATGGCCTGATGAAAGACGACTGCTCAGGTCAGCAAATACTACCCCTCAAACAACAAACGATGAACTCGTAAATATAGATATGTATCACAATATTTCATTTTTATTTTTTAAGAATGGGAATATTAATAACTTGAAACAATTTTTATATTAAAATATCGAATTTATTCTTTTAGAATAAATTAATTCAAGAATATAGAGTATTTTAAATGAATTATTTTTGTTAAACATTGTTTGATTTTCTAAAACTTTGCCACTATTTTACCGACACATTTTATATTGAATTTAAAAGGCTACAAATAAAGTTAAGTAGTTAAATAAGAAATATATATTTTTAATAAGGGGAATAGTTTTTTATTTTTCTATTACAATGATAAAAAACACTTTCGTTATACAAATTATTAAATTAAATTATTTAATAATACTAATTTAACCTTTAAATATACACATTATTGCATTTGATTATTTAATTCAATGCTTTAAAAAAAAAATTCTATTAAAAAAAAGAAATATTCACTATTTAATGTTTTATAGTACTAATATACTCCCATATCTTTTACTTTTTTATTTTGATGGGCGAGAGGTTGATTTAAGATGGCAAAATAAGAGAAACAGTTAAATTGAAAGAATATAAATATCTATAAAAATAAACTTGGCTTGCAAGTCATATAAAACATGTAATACTTCTCACGATTTAAAGTTGTGACGCTTCTGTTTCCAGTATCAGACGTGGTGTCTGGCTCCGCCTCCCAGTCCTCGTCAGCCAATGACATCTCGTCCATGTCCACGGAGCACACCCTGGCCTCGGACACGGACAGCAGCAGCATCGACACCATCACGGGACCCCTGGACGAGGCTCCGTGATCACGGGACCCCTGGACGAGGCTCCGTGATCACGGTCCATCTTCTCTTGTGCCTCCTTCGGTTCCCTCGCATCCATTTGACATACAGTTTCCTCCTTATTTTTTTATTTCAGTAGTTCAGCTAAAATCAGAACAAAAAAAACATTTTTTAATTGTGACGTCTGGTGGGTTCTTAGTCCCACTCAATCATTCTGAACTATTGAGCTTCTTCAGCTACGTCTTCACTACTGATACTTTTGTGGAAAAATACATTTTGTGTACCAGCTTTTTATTGTGAAGCAGGTAAATCAAAATATTACAGACATATACATATAACAGAATTAGAATATTAATTCGGCTTATTTCAGTATTGAGTGTCAAAATACACAATTTTTGACTCTAGCTATTCATTCAAAAACCTGGAAACTTGTATATAATCTATATAAACATCCTCTTCAACTTGACCTGATATGGTCCCAAGTACAAATGTAGTTGTATTACTTTATATTACAATGAAGTACAATTATTATAGAATTTTAAGAAAGTTGCTTCATTTAAATAAAGTTGCTTATTCAGCAAAAAAAGTCTTCAGAAAAATATAGATTACATCAAATTTGTTCTTTCACAACTTTTCACTTTTAAACCTTTTTTTCAATTAAAACAAATGTTTTGGGGTTGAATAATTAAGACATAATATGGCCCGAACACAAAAAAGGTGACCATGTGAACCAGTGAACATGTGTCAATAAAACTAAACTTTTGTAAAGAAGTACTTACACTACATCTAGTATGAACAGCTGAATTTTTCCTCAAGTGTCAGTGATGTGGACGTAGCCTGAACCGCTCTTGTTTACATGATCAAAAATACAAACGCACTAGTGTTGACGGTCGTAGAACCACGAGAACATGTTGGTCTGTATTTGAATAGTTTATTTTTTTAGCAAACGGCAGGAGTTTTACGAAGACGAGAAACTGAAACAACAACAGCGGCGGCGGCTCTGCATGTTACGTCCAGTCGTGTAATCCAGACTGAAGGTCAGCGGCCCCTTTGTACGCTCAACATTTTAATCTTGACAGCATGGTGGCGCTGTGGTTGCAGTGTTTTTAATTTGTAGATTTAATGTAATATATGTAAAAAAAAACAAAAAAACATCTTAGGTCCAGTGTGGCTGTTTCTCGATTGAAGTGTTACAAACAAATCCATGAATATCAATCAGTGCGGTACTAATGGATGTATATAGAAGAAAAAAAAACTTGATAATCCTGTTCGTAGAACTGATGAACTTTTGCGTAATGTTGCACATAAATCTAGGCTGATATGGAGAAATATATTTTGATATGTCAATACAATAGCTGCGTTTACATGGACAGCAATGTACGGATATTTAAAAACATGAAGCTGGTAGCAAATGGATGTATTTTAGGTTTTGTTCCAAGTTATAGCTAATAATATTGTAGCATAATAGCTACCAGAAAACAAAAAAGTTTCCCTCCAAATAATCTGAAAGAATCTGATAATGCAACAAAATTTAACGATCGTATCACGTACGATTTTATTTTAATTCCATTTGTTTAGCACTGTTTTCAGCACAGTTTAAGCATAGGCAACACAATCCAATAAAAAAATTAAAGCTGCAATAGGTAGAATGGAATCGCGTTTTTGTCTCCCTCTGGTGTCAGAACAGAGTAACTGCAATTTTGTTGAATTGCTCAATTTTATTTAAAGTGTCTTTTCATAACGAAGTTAATGGCTTCAGAGTTCTATTCTACAAGTCATGACTCTTCAAAATAAAACGGGAAGAAAATATGGAACAAAAAGAATATCAAAATTTTAAATATTGACGCTTTAAAAAAAATCCTTTCCCGTTTATCGCTGAAATTAAACGTGTTGTTTGATACAAAAATCTGTGACAATTAAAGACGTATTTAGGTATGTTTTAGTTTGAAAGTTGATGTACTTTTTATTCACTAATGTTTGTCCAACAGACAAAAAATGTCGATTTCAGTTTTAACCTTTTCATACCGAATATTACTTTTACTAAAGTGAGAAAGTAGTTTTTCTTAATGAGGCATCAACGTTGGGGTCCATAATCCATATAGTAGTTTGAAGGGTTTTTGAAGATAAGCTGTGTTAGCCCCTACATTTAAAAATAACGGTGTTTGGTCAGGTTTGTTAATTCAGGATAAATACGGTCATTAAATACTGTCAACTTATCTTGAACATGCTGTCCATGTAAACAAAGCTATTTACAATCAGAGACCTGTTGTCGCGCCACGAACAACACGACAAAAGAACAGTCGCACACAAACACCCGCACGAAGGCCTCTAAGACGCCGGTTCAACACAACTCTTCTGCTAACTTTCTCTGGCTGTTCCTTGATGTTCTCGACTCTCGGAAGACTTTAACTTTCGTCGCTGTTATCGCCACGGCGTCGTTATCTCCCCGGACAGCTGTTGTGATCGAGCAAATCCTCGGCGACGTCGGCAAATCTGCCTTAGCTGGGGAAAAAAAAAGCACTTTTCAAAAACACACGCCTCGTCTTCTGAAACCTTCAGAACGGTTTAATCCTGACTTTGTGTTTCATGTGTTCGGAAAAAAAACATTTCGCCAACACGAGTCTCTTCCTCGAGTCTTCGCACAGTTTGACAATCGGTTCCATCTGGCATCGATTGAGCTTCCCTTGAGTTACCGGTCGCTTGTTAGCATTTAGCCGAACGTCCTCCGACAACCTGGTTACGACTCATCCGAGCTGGTTTGAAGATTGTTTCTGCATCCGTGACTCCTAACTTGTGGACAACATCTGCCTGTGTGTATCCAATAAATATCAGTGATTCAATCCATTGGTCGTGTCTGAATCCGTCACGTCTCGGTCAGAAGCTCTTGACGATGCCCTCCGTCTTCTTGGCCTCGTTGTTCAGCTCCCCGAACGTGTCCAGGAACGTGTCCATGTCCTTCTGCAGCGCCGCGTTGCGTCGTTCCGCCGCCGCTCGCTCCGTTTCCGCCTCGGCGATCCTGGCCTGGACCGCCTGGTACCAGTGGCGCTGCTGGGCCAGGCTGGTCCTCAGACGGAAGACCTCCAGCTGCAGCTCGGCGTTCTTCTGCTCCAGGCTGAGATACAGCAGGTCAGTTCAAGCTGAACATTGATCAATTTTTAAAAAAACTTTCTGTATTGATTCAAAATGAACGTCTGTTTTTTGTAAAACATGAAGGTTCTTCACAATGGAAGGTCTTCTAGGAGTGTCTTTTAGAGGTAGGAGGAGTCCACAGGGCAGACCAGGATAGCACAACTAACCATGTGAGTGGATTGACTTTTTTTTTTTGTGTCATTTAACTCGTCAACTCCTTCAAAATATGTATATTTTAAACTATATTATGATAATTTACAGTTATTTTCCTTGTTGACATTAGGTTTATAAGAAAATATTCATACACTTGAATATCGCAACATTACCCACTACACTGTATCAATATTAACAGTACTGCGTTGTTTTTGGGGGGAATGAAAATCTATTTTTAAATGTACTTCTTTTTCTTTTTTTTTGCTGTCAAATCTAATGTTATTTTACTCATAATCTTTATGGTTTATATTTTAATAGCGTGTGTTTAAAACAAAATAATTTTCGTTTACACTTAACATGTAAATATTCACGCAGTTTCTTCATTTTTGTTTTGCAATTTAACTCCAGGCCACTAGATGGCAACTAAAAGAATAATGATGACTGAGGATGAGAGGATACACTTGACTCCAGCGGCTTTTTAAAGCTGATGATTGGACAAATTTTGATTTAGAAACGAATGAAAGCAGTTACGACTTCGTCAAGAGTCATGTGGTCTGTAAATTCTGCAACACCAGAGTCAAGTACTCGACAATACTATACATATATCCTTGTTCCTACAATACCTCAATACAGGTACATCTCAAAAAAATTACAATATCATGAAAAAGTTACAATATTTTTTGTCTCTCATTAAATGATCAAATATACCAATTATAAATATTATCGCAATATATAGTTACCACTGCATGGTGATACGTATGGTATCGCTAGATTCATGGCAATACCTACTACGTGTTTTTTTCTACTTTAAACATATTTTTGTCTCCAGATCATTTAAAGTCTCGAACCCCTTATATGTCTTTTGTCCTTGTCGGCCTCTGACCCTCAGACGGCTCTCGCTATATCAGTCGGTCGAGGCATGTGTTGTGTCTCGGTCAGCAGCCTCTGAAATTAGCTCCGAGTCTATAGAAGCTCATGAGATTATATTCCGCGGAAATTCAGCTACATTCTGGGTCAGAAGAACCTATTTGTTGATTATATTATTCATATATTTTGATCTTTTTTTTGCGCATATTTAAGTTTTGGATTCATGTTTTAGTTAAAGGTAAAACAATGTATCATTCTTAAGTGGGATTTACCATTTTATACATGTTTCTGTTTTCCTTTTTACAGATTATGAAGCCACAACATTATTTTTAAATGAACCAATGACATCATAATGAGCTCTAAGGATTTAAAGCCAAGATAAGTCGCCGAAATTGAATTAATAAAAAAAATATTTGCATAGTACTTATTCTGTAAACAAAGCATATTAAAAATAAGAGCCTATTAATCAAATATTTATACTTAAATATGAACCAAAATAAACTTTTGTTAATTACATATTGTCCAAAATACAACAGAGTTTCACAGGCATTAAGTATCGAACCCAGATACAATGATTGAGCAAATGACGATAAAACGACTTGAAAAAAAAAAGGGAATAAAAAATCTTTATATATTTATCACAGATGTCTTCTGCTCCGTTCGTATGCTGTTGTTTTATCAGTATATCCTGAATCAATACATAATACATAACATGTTTTTGACTGTTGTTTTATTTTTCAAACTGCTATTGAATCATCAGTTTATAGTCAAAACATTCTTTTTTTCTAAAGGTTAAAATCCTACAATGGATTCCAAGGGAATTAAAAAAAGTTATTTATAGTTATTAAAAAACTTTTATATTAAAAGTATTACTTTTTATTACTCTTCTTCTATCGTTAACCAGAAATTTAATTACTTAAACGAATGCTGAAAACAAATTGATATTTAAATTAGGTATTTTGAGTCACTTTGACTCTCCAAAGATTTCAGCTCATAGTTCAAAGTGTAATTGTACAAAGATTTGATGTATTTATGTCAAGTTGCAATACAGTGGAAAATCCAGGAGCAAGTTTCTGGATCGTGTCTAGAGTCGGACCCTGGTGTATATTTTGGGAAACGCTGAGTTAAACAAAGCTCGACATCTGAGTTCAACAAGTCTGTGAGGGAACGAAACAGGATGTCGGGTCATTCCAAGGTCAACGGCCTGGGAACGGCAGAGATCGCGACTGAAGCTTCAACTATTTCGATGTTGTCGTGGTTGCTGTCAGTGAAGGAAGCGTACCTGAGTATCCGAGCCTCGTACTCCTCCTGCTGTCTCAGGATCTGCTGCTGTAGACCCGTCAGGAGGCTGCGAAGAGCGCTGGCTGAGGGGTCAGCAGGGGGAACAGGTGGGGGAACCCTCGACGACCCAACGGCCTCTTTAAAGTCTTCTCGCCGCAGACACGGCTGTGGTCCGAGTTCTGCTTGACGGAGATGGATCTTCTGATCCTCCTGCACAAACTCCTGGTCCGCCTGGTTCTTGAAGTCTGTGAGAAAGTCCTGGGAAGAGGACCACATGCTCCTCTCGTCCTCGACTTTCTGGAACCTGAGCATGTGTTCGGTGAAGTCGGGCTCCATGGTGTAGATGTTCTGGAGGCCGTCCGGGTCGGGGAGGTTGTCGTACACGGACAGGGTGCTCCGGTTGTCGGCGCTGGACGATGGGCTCGGGTTCTGGGAGGGACTAGCATTGTCGTTTCCTCTGTGGCTCCTCCAGTCCCCCGTCGCCCCTCCTAGGGTTCTGCCGGCGACCGGATCCCACGGCGTCTCCCAGGCCTGTCTTCCCGAGCGTCCCCTCCAGCGGCAGTAGCTGTGGTCTGGCCACGCTCCAGGCTCTGGTCTCTCACTGATCCATGTGGGAACTTCAGCTCCAGCTGGGGCCAGACCAGGCAAGGGGGTACAGGGGCCAGGGAATCCAGTTACAGCAGGACACAGGACCCTGCTCTCCATGTCTCCGTCCCTCCCTCGCGGGGTGAAAGGTGGGCAGTTGTCGTACACGGGATCCGTGGAGCAGGAGCTGGACGTGGTGGGGGTCTCAACCTGCAGACAGGGCAGGTCCATGGTCCAAATGCGGTTTTGCTAGGAGCCTCGGATAACTGCCCACCCCTGTAACCTGGGACCTGCGATTATGGGGTTCACCGGCGCTGCCAAGAAGGACTAAGGATGGGGAAGAATCCTTTGGCTGACTTCTCGAGGGGTCATGTAGTCCAGAGGGACCCTCGTGGCGGTCGGTCTGGAAGCAGCACTGACATCAGCTGTTACTTGAGCAGAGACTTGCGAGGGAGGGTCCTCCGGGGTAATGTGGTCCCACTCATTCCTGAAGACACTCGCACATAACTGCGACCACAGAAATAGACGGCGGCCAAAGTGTGAGACGACGTGAATCGACACCAAACTGTCAGAGGAGAATCTTTGGAAGGGAATCAGTGACATCGGAAAATTGAACGATTGAATTTCATTTGAAAGGCTATTTTATTGTTGTTGTTTTTTTCAAATGATTCAATAAAAATCTGAATATATTAAAAAAATGAATTGTTTTTTACACATAGTTTGCTATTATAATAAAAAAAAGGAAAAAATTATCAAAATTCTTTTTTTTTTTATCATAGCCTTTTAGATTATATTAATCAATATAATATATATCAATATCAATATATAATAGTAGTATTAGATTAGTATAATCTTGTTACCAGACAATACTGTTGTCAGATGACAGTTAACTACATGAATGCATGAGGTTGAGAATCTATTAAAAAAGTTATACTTTTAGTTAGAATACTACACTTTTGTTTAAAAATCATGTTTCTTACTCAAGAGTTTTTATCGTTACTTTATATGATAATTATTTTCTTCTGTTCTTGTGCTTCATCATTATATATTGACTTGATGCATAAAACTTTTCAAAACTTTTCCGATTTTTTTTACATTTTTATCTAGAAATCGAATCAAAACCTCTTTTTTTTCTTTACACTTAGCATTTTTATAAAGTTGGAAATGTTAAACCTTTTGTAAACTTATTTTGTTAATGCAATTTTTTTTTAATAATTGAAAAAATATAGAAAATATTATTTCAATGTTTGTCACTTTTGAGATTAAAATGTCAGATATCTTTATAACTGTATTTGTTATCAAAAACTGTCTTTTTCATGCAAGATTCTTGGGAAAAACTCTTAAATATAATGTTTTGATGTAAAAGAAAAATAAAGTTGCAATACAATAGAATATTTTGTGTCAGTCTGGGGACTTTCTAAAGCAGAACATATTTGGAGTTTATAAAAAATGAATTCAATCCTTTAAAGAGAAATGCATGAATTGAAAGAAAAGATACAAACACGGACCATGAAGTTGCATTTCTAATTATCACCAGGAGAGGGAGCCGAAGTTTCATCTCAAAATACCGGCTGTAGTATCATGAATATGATACTACAGCATCAGGAATATGATACTACTATCTATGATACTACTATCATGTAGTATCATGAATATGATACTACTATCTATGATACTACTATCATGTAGTATCATGAATATGATACTACTATCTAGGATACTACTATCATGTAGTATCATGAATATGATACTACTGAATATGATACTACTCCTTATGTCCGATTATTAAATAAATAAATCCGAATTTTTACTCCTTTAGTGCCAAATAAAAAACATTAAATTTATCTTCTATTTCCTTATATATTTTTTCCCAAATCTTCCTAAATTATCAGAAAATGTTATTTATTTTATAATTTTAAAAAATCACTAGTTTTGTGGTGACAAAGTTTTGACCAAAATTGTCCAATGCCCGGGAATAATTACATTTTTACTTTCAAGGTTAATGTTATTAAATATATAGGAAATATAGTTGTGATGATGAAAATAGAAACATTTTAACTGATAATAAATACACATTTTTATCCCATTCTAGCAAAAATATGATGCTAAATATTCAACACTATACCTTCACTTTGCCATCTTTACTTTCCACTGACATTTGTGATTTAAATGATCTCAGAATTGACATTCGATTGGTTTGAAAAATACAGAATTTACCCAAAATCTCACTGAAACTTTAACAGATTATAAATCAATGGACTATATTGTTACATCAGATTCAAGGTATCTTTTAACGAGACGCTCTAGTGAATCAGAAATGAAACCCATCCTTGTGTGACGACTGGTAGGAACGCTGATGCTACGACTACCTTGACATGTTCAACATCTCTGTGGAGGACAATCGACTGAAGGTCACGAGGCAGAGATTCTTCACACGTCCAGAGAATCTAAGAAATGTGGTGCAGACATCAGAGAGTCGGTCGTGATTACAGTTTTTATCTGATCCGTGTAAATCAGGAAGTTTCCTCCGAGGCTGTAAATTCAGCTGTAATTTTAAAAAGGGATTTGTTTGTCTGGTTGGATCAAGAGCTCGAGGCTCTCAGACACACCAGTGTCCACAGAGTTTCTCTCGCTGGTGGAACCTCTGGCTGTGACAGCAGAGCCTTCCTGGTCGTCTGTTCTTCACACGGCGTCTGGATCTGGAAGTCGTTTCCTTGACGGCAGCATCCATGGCAACTCTGGCTTGGCTTTGCTTGGCTGTGGTTGGACGAGAGAGAATGAAGGGACTCATCAGATGTTCATGGAGAGAAAGTTCTCATCATCTTCGATACTGAGGCACGAACGTTCATGTTTGATTAGTCATGTCTGTAAAATACATGCTGACTAATCATATTAATAATCACGTTTATTATCCTCCCATCCGTCTGTACGTCCATCCCTCAATCCTCCCATCCGTCTGTACGTCCATCCCTCAATCCTCCCATCCGTCTGTACGTCCATCCCTCAATCCTCCCATCCGTCTGTACGTCCATCCCTCAATCCTCCCATCCGTCTGTACGTCCATCCCTCAATCCTCCCATCCGTCTGTACGTCCATCCCTCAATCCTCCCATCCGTCTGTACGTCCATCCCTCAATCCTCCCATCCGTTTGTACGTCCATCCCTCAATCCTCCCATCCGTCTGTACGTCCATCCCTCAATCCTCCCATCCGTCTGTACGTCCATCCCTCAATCCTCCCATCCGTCTGTACGTCCATCCCTCAATCCTCCCATCCGTCTGTACGTCCATCTCTCAATCCTCCCATCCGTCTGTACGTCCATCCCTCAATCCTCCCATCCGTCTGTACGTCCATCCCTCAATCCTCCCATCCGTCTGTACGTCCATCCCTCCATCCTCCCATCCGTCTGTACGTCCATCCCTCAATCCTCCCATCCGTCTGTACGTCCATCCCTCAATCCTCCCATCCGTCTGTACGTCCATCCCTCAATCCTCCCATCCGTCTGTACGTCCATCCCTCTATCCTCCCATCCGTCTGTACGTCCATCCCTCCATCCTCCCATCCGTCTGTACGTCCATCCCTCAATCCTTCAATCCATCTGTACATCCATCCCTCAATCCTCCCATCCGTCTGTACGTCCATCTCTCAATCCTCCCATCCGTCTCTCAATCCTCCCATCCGTCTGTACGTCCATCTCTCAATCCTCCCATCCGTCTTTACATCCATCCGTCTGTACGTCCATCCCTCAATCCTCCCATCCGTCTGTACGTCCATCTCTCAATCCTCCCATCCGTCTTTACATCCATCCCTCAATCCTCCCATCCGTCTGTACGTCCATCCCTCAATCCTCCCGTCCATCTGTACGTCCATCCCTCAATCCTTCCATCCGTCTGTACGTCCATCTCTCAATCCTCCCGTCCATCTGTACGTCCATCCCTCAATCCTCCCATCCGTCTGTACGTCCATCCCTCAATCCTCCCATCCGTCTGTACGTCCATCCCTCAATCCTCCCATCCGTCTGTACGTCCATCCCTCAATCCTCCCATCCGTTTGTACGTCCATCCCTCAATCCTCCCATCCGTCTGTACGTCCATCCCTCAATCCTCCCATCCGTCTGTACGTCCATCCCTCAATCCTCCCATCCGTCTGTACGTCCATCCCTCAATCCTCCCATCCGTCTGTACGTCCATCTCTCAATCCTCCCATCCGTCTGTACGTCCATCCCTCAATCCTCCCATCCGTCTGTACGTCCATCCCTCAATCCTCCCATCCGTCTGTACGTCCATCCCTCAATCCTCCCATCCGTCTGTACGTCCATCCCTCAATCCTCCCATCCGTCTGTACGTCCATCCCTCAATCCTCCCATCCGTCTGTACGTCCATCTCTCAATCCTCCCATCCGTCTGTACGTCCATCCCTCAATCCTCCCATCCGTCTGTACGTCCATCCCTCAATCCTCCCATCCGTCTGTACGTCCATCCCTCTATCCTCCCATCCGTCTGTACGTCCATCCCTCCATCCTCCCATCCGTCTGTACGTCCATCCCTCAATCCTTCAATCCATCTGTACATCCATCCCTCAATCCTCCCATCCGTCTGTACGTCCATCTCTCAATCCTCCCATCCGTCTCTCAATCCTCCCATCCGTCTGTACGTCCATCTCTCAATCCTCCCATCCGTCTTTACATCCATCCGTCTGTACGTCCATCCCTCAATCCTCCCATCCGTCTGTACGTCCATCTCTCAATCCTCCCATCCGTCTTTACATCCATCCCTCAATCCTCCCATCCGTCTGTACGTCCATCCCTCAATCCTCCCGTCCATCTGTACGTCCATCCCTCAATCCTTCCATCCGTCTGTACGTCCATCGCTCAATCCTCCCGTCCATCTGTACGTCCATCCCTCAATCCTCCCGTCCATCTGTACGTCCATCCCTCAATCCTTCCATCCGTCTGTACGTCCATCGCTCAATCCTCCCGTCCATCTGTACGTCCATCCCTCAAACCACCCATCTGTCCATTCGCCCGTCCTTCCATCCACCCCAATACTTTAAACGATCTATCCTTTTATCCACCCATCCCTCAAACTTATCCTTTCATTCCCCCAGCCTCTATACACCTATCCGTCCATTTCTCGACCACCCATCTTTCACTATTCCAATCTCTTCATCCATCCATCGATCATCTGATTTTTCTCGCAACACAACTTGAAATATATTTGTTAACAACCCAAAAAAATATCTTCACCGAAAACCTCTCCACGGGTCTTCTCCTCCCTCACTTGAAGATGAGGCGAAGAACGTGAGGAACAAAGATGGGCGGCAGAGAAAGAGAAGTTCACTGAAGAGATGGAAACGGACAGAAATAGGCTGAGGCTGAAAAGTAAAAATCCACGGAGGAAAAATGTTTGTCAAATACCAGGAACTAGAACGTGATTGATGACTTATTTAGTTTCACTGTGGGGGTCTCTGGATATGAAGCGTCAGCACATGTGATGGTTTGTCAGGATCAGACGAGTATCGACGGTGAGGCGGGCGAGAGGGTGGGAAGATGAACAGATGGTTGAAAATAGAGATGTGAGCATCTGAAAACAGCATTTTTTCTCTCTCTTCAGCTGATCACGAATCAAGTGGGAAGATGTAGTCTGATCGGTTGTTGCATTGTGGGTAAATAATGTTTGTGGTTGTGTTGCTGATCTTTGAATTTGTGTTGAACGCGAGTGTGAAAAGAAAGTTGTAAACACTGGATGGGACAGATATTCTGAATATAAGGATGTGTATTTCGGAGTTTTTATTTAATAACTATGTCAAACATTACTTTTCAAAAATGCCCGGCTTTTAAATAAGCAGCACTTAAGATTTTACAGAAGATAAAGAGTCTTTCTATGCTTTTGTAAAACGCAGTAAACGATAGGATGAAGGATTTGCCTTGATGCAGTTACACTATTCCAGCACTAGGGGGAGAAACGCTAATTTAAAAAAAACTTAATGGAAAATTAATATTTTAACTGACAATTTTTTTCTTTCGCAAAATAAAGCAACATTTTTAAAACTGTTTAACGTTGTATATGTGATATATTCTGTGTAATTTAATAATTAGTGTTTGGTGTAGCTTCATCCAAATTTTAAGCACATTTTTAAAGATACTTAAAAGGCAGCAGGTAAATAAAAAAACACTTCTTTAGCCACATTACTGATAATCTTTTTGAGGATCAATAAATACTCAAAACAATACCCACATAAACCTGACAAAAGTCTTAAAATTCAAAGTAATCTCACAGTAAATATGTATAGACTAGTAATGAATGAGTATGAATGCAAAATAAAAAATGTTAGTTTCTATATTATTTTTGATATCATGAGGGCCAGGAATTTACAGTCGAGGGGCCGCATGTGGCCCCCCCGGCCACACTTCCGAGGTCTGTTCTAGAAGATCCAAAATATGAAGAGTCGGCAACTTTAAAGATGTTACTTTTCATTTTAGATTAGATGGACTTTATTAATCCCTCTGGAGAGGTACAAGAGTTTCATGAAATTGAGGAACAAAGTGCAAATAAAAAGAGAATAGTGCAAAGACATAACAAAGTGCAAACATAACAAGCATAGATCAAAGGAAATGACACGAAGACCTGACAGGATACAAACGTAGAATAACATCATCTCGAGGTTGAGTTGAACAGAACATCCAGACCACCTCAAACGATGGAAGAACTCAAGTCATCTCACAGTGTTAGTGTTTCGTCATCACGGCGGTTATAAATGATGAGTCAGAACCTACAGAGTCTCGGGTCATCCGTGTGTTTGACTGACAGAACACACAAGTCCAGTTTGCACAGAGCGCTGGTGCGGCTCGGGCTCATTGGCCAACTCACGGTGTCCACGGGAGACGATCCCGCAATGGCTGATGGGAGTCTGGGAGAGTAAACAGTGGAGCGATGGGAACGGCCAACGTGGAGGTCGGAGGTCAACGGAGGTGGCTAACACGTGTTTGGCGAAGATTTGTGATATTTTCGGATGTGAAATTGAAAATTTAGAGCCTAATGCTAATGTAGCTAAAGAAAAACCATTAATTATTAGTTAAAAAATTAAAATCTGAAAACTTTAGTCACCCTTAAATAAACAGTACAGCAAAAATAATACACTACAATTATTTAATTTTATTTATTTGACATGATTGGATAGTGATATGTCAATCAATGCCCCGCCCCTCTTTAATTCCACGTAATTAAATATGCAGCTTGCTCACGCAGTTTTGAGGAACACCTTACACACCTTTAAAAGGTTCATTCAAGTACTGATTGAAGAAGCAAAAAAAACGACTTGGATTTCCAAAGTGACATTGTTGCATTAATTGTTGCTAACATGCTAAAATAGCTTAGTAGTAGGGCCCATGTGGCCCCTCTGTTTTTAAATGTTTCTGATGGTGAACTATTTGATTATTTAACCAATTTAAGTCGTTAAAGATCTTTGTTTGAGGATTTTTTCCCCTCACTTTTCTTTCTTTTCTCTGTTGTTTGGGGGAAATACTATTCAAATAAGTGTTTTATATAATATTTCTAATTGTAATTAAAATGAAATATTACACCATAAAATAGCTTATTTAGATTATGATGTCATGGCATAACTACATTTTATCTTTTGCATTTATTTTTTGTTGTCATAAGTAAAATATTTAATTTATATTTCCTTCTTGATCTTGAATTAAAATGAGATAATTTTCCATAAAAAAAAAGCCTAAACTTATTTCAGATAGTCCTTTTCATTCTTTATTTTTCTTTCTTTTCTGATTATATTTAAGTTTTATTTTATTCCTTATAGCTTGATGGCCCCTTACTACAGTCGTAAAATGGCATGCGGCCCCTGAGCGAGTCTAACTGCCAACCCCTGGTCTAGTCTCCCAGTTTTTATTCAAGAGTTATTCAGGAAATAGTGAACTAAAAATGCAGTAAATGCTTTCAAAGTAAAACACGTCGGAACGATGTGTTGTTGAGCAGTTTTCTGGAGCACTGATCCGAAGTGTTTTTTTCTGAGCGCTCTAATGATGCTGCTGCTGCCAGACTCCCGTCAGTCAGGAGACGGATGAAGCGTTCCTGGGATGTTTACAGTGGAAACTCCAGCTTGATTAGTGCCGGAGCTACGACTGCAGGACGTTACATCCATGTAGGACTTTTGATTTATCGCAAACACAGATTAGTTGAATAAGTTTGTTGCATCTTCGAGTGTGTCTGGTGACGGCACTTGTGTGGAGTTTTCTTTGTGTGTGTGTGTTTGCTCCCGGTTTCCTCCCATGGTGAAAAAAAAAAAAAAATACAGAGCTGATCTGGTTGTGTATCCTCTCGTCCTCAGCAATATCTTGCAGGATTTTATTGTTGCTTTAGATGCGGAGGACGTAAAGACTGCGTTTCGTAAAGACGGAAGTTTAATTGCATCACCAAAATTAAGAAACACTGGGAATATTTGCCAAAAAAATTGATACCACACTGTTGATACAGTAACGTGAAAAAAAGATTTAAATATGTATATATATGTGTGTGTTTGGGTGTGTGTGTGTGTGTGTGTGTGTGTGTAATTTGAGTGTGTCTCTGCTGTGATTGATCCTGGCAATAATTAACTTTTTTAATAAAGAAAAATAGCTCTGGTTATTGGCAAGAAAAAGTAAGATTCTTTTCACATTACAATACGACATATTGTGATACTGTAGTACCAAGGATATATGTGTAGTATTGTCGAGTACTTGACTCTGGTGTTGCAGAATTTACAGGCCACTTGACTCTTGATAAAGTCGTAACCTTTTTCATTTGTTTTGAAACCAAAATATGTTCAAACATCAGCTTTAAAAGCTGCTGGAGTCGACTGTATCCTCTCGTCCACGGTAATTACTGGGATTTTGCGAGATTTCATTGTTCCTTTAGCTGCGAAGGACGTATTGGCAACGAAAAAAAAAGCGCATTTAATATTTTCATGTTAATTGTATATCAAAATCAAACTATTTTATTTTACACACATTTGATTGAAATCTAAACCATAAAAAGAATGTTAATAATAATAAAATGAATAAAAAAAAAAACGTTACCGTTTTTGAAAATGAAAAATGGATGAAGTGCTGAATATTGATACAAAAAGTATTGCAATATTATAGTAATGTACTCGTACACATCCTACCCCATCATGTGACCATCTCCCTGGATCAGAACCTTCTCTATTATAAAAGCCATTTTTAAACATGGAGAGAAAACAATGTGATGACGGATGTGAACGAGTGTTTGTTTTGTGTTCAAGTGTTTTCAGTCCAAACACGGAGATAAGGAAGTTAAATTTAGCCTTCAGGGAAACGAGCTTCTGTCCTTTGACACAACATCCACTGTTGATGACAACATGAACTTTCTCGACTTAAATTTGAGAAAATATTCAAAGTTTAACTTTTAATTTAAGGTAATATTTTGCCTAAAAAAGACAAGTTAAGGCTTCTCTCTGCGTCAGTTCAACTCGGTGACGATGATTCGAGGTGAAAGTATCATGAAGAGCAGCCTCGGGCGGATTCTGCATGTTTCTATTTCAACTCCTGCGTCTCTCTCCGTGGGAGGCGCCGATGATCTCAAGCGTCTCCTCGTGATTTGGGCTCACCTACCGCTTCCTGCCCTCCGGGCTCCAGACGATCCCGTCGACGCGTGATTCAACCCGACAACAATCGGACGTTCGCTCGCTTCCGAAAAACGTCACTCGAACCGACGGGGATTCTCACGAGCGATCCTCCGTCTGTCACTCGTGAATCCCAGACAATCATCCCTCCCTCCAGGAGAGGACGAGTCTTCTCTCAGGTGCCGTCGCGAGGCAATAAAAACGGGATTTAATCGTCGCAGACGTCGGTTTTAATCGTAGCCGAAGCTCGACATTCGTCAGACGCTCGTAAAGACTCTCAGTGACGGGAAGTGGATTCATTCGCTCGTTCAGGAAATCCTGAGGAGATCAAATTGTTGGAAATAATTATTCCTCTCCTGGTGCCGGCCTTCTCTCCCCCCGTCTCACCCTGTCTCCCTTTGTCTGTACTTCAGCTCCCGTCAGAATATATGGACTATTATGGGATGTTTGGAACGATGGTTTGATATTCAGCTCATGTCTCTGGTGTAGATTCACTGAGATGACTTTCAACATGGATTCTCATCACTCGTTTCCAGTGTTAAGAGGCGGAAATGTTCTCTTTTGACATCTTAAGATAGTAGGGAAATCTGTTGGGTCTAAAGTTAGTGGAAAGTCAAAATGGTGGTTTAGAAATGATGAGTTGTGGTGGGTCCCAAATCGCGCACTTCTGTGCTTAAACTTGTATATATATTTTGACTAAACAGTGTGCGAAAATGTAGTGCACACTCAATTGGTGCACTCAAACGGACAGAAAATTGTCTTACAGTGTACTGTAAAGCAGTGCACTTAGAGAAGTGCAGGATTTGAGGCATAGCATTGGGCAGATTTTGATGCCATCTCTGGTGAACGATCATCCAGAGGAGTCATCAGGGCGGCAAGTTTCCCTCTATTTTGCTTCTTCTTCTTCTTTTTTAAATTTCCATCTTTGGGTTCATCAGCGTAAACCCTGCTCTCTGATTGGTCGACACGTAGCAATGTTTCCCCGATCTGTCCTGTTAAACCAAAGAATTCATGAGAGGTGATCGTAAAAACGTCAAACTGTGAGTTACAACAATTTTCTAGTATTGTCTCTGCAGGTACGAGCACTCTTTTATTTACTTATTTTTATTTGGTTACTGAATGTTACCGACCGGTTGAAACAAGTTGTCAGTTTTCGTCTCAAAACTTCCTCTGATTAAACACTGTTTTTGTTTTTTAATAAAAAAGAAAGTTTAGTCCTAAATGAAACGAATACTTATTTGAAAATGTGTCAATAATCTTGTTTAAAATCCAAGTTTAGCATTTATTATGTGTGTTTACCCTTGTGTTATCTCAGGGTCAAGGTGACCCGAAGGCCCGGAAACAAATGTGTTTGCGGTATCCCTTGTGTTGCCTCTGCATTAAAGGTGAACAACCTTCACCACTGCATATGTATTTATTTATTTCATTTTTTTTTTTTTTTTTTTTTTTACAGGATTTGCTGTTCTTTATATTTGTTTAAATATGTATTATAGCTTCTGAGTATAAAAAATCCTTCTCATTTTAAAAGGCCCAATATTCATGAATACATTTATATTAATATATAATAATAAAACTCATGTCCATAAATGTTGTATTTTTCTATTTTATTCATTTGTTTATTTTCCACATCCTTTAAGGATTCTTTAGTAGTTACGACCTTTTGTGACCTTTAAGGATTCAACACTTAGATTCTTCTTCATATTTCTGTAACAAACAGTCGGTCACAGCAGTCAACACTGAGTCTGGTTCTGCTCAAGGTTTTCTTCCTGATTAAAATAAAGTTCTCCTCGCCACTGTCTTGAATCTATTTTTATTTTCTCCGATATTATTGTTCTTAAACTGTTACGTGTCTTGAGGTAACTTAATTATTAATTGACACTTTAAATAAAATTGCATTGATTTTTTTATTTACATTCCCACATTTTAGAATTATTTGTCTTGTCCCCATCGTTTATTTTCCTACTTTTTTAAATACCTTTAAATATATCTACAAATTACCTTAAGAAAAAATATATTAAATTAAAAAAAAAAGCCAAATTTATACCTGATTTTGGTCCTTTTTTGATTCTATACTCCTCTCATTTCGAAGTGTTGGCTTAAATATAATAAGAATAGTCATTAGAAGAATGAAAATAATTTAAAATAAAACTTTATTATTAAAAGAAACTATATATCAATGTAATATTCCAAGATTTATCAGCACTGATATTATTGAA
>NC_141826.1:17325000-17400000 GCF_982586985.1 Callionymus lyra
TGTCTGGGTCGACCTCCCTCGCTTCCATAAATACATATGTAGTGGTGGAGGTCGTATAATTTTATTTTTTTTGGGGGCCTCCGGGTCACCTTGACCCAGAGATAACCCTGCGGATAGAAGTGGTGAGCGAGAACCCGGGCCACACCCACTTCCACAGCATCAAGAGGACCAGCTGGAAGGCGGTGGTCCGACACTCCCCCAAGGTCAACACCGTCATGTACTTCTTCCTCTACGAGGAGGAGTTCGAGCCTTTCTTCCAGGAGGAGACGCCCGTCACTCACCTGTACTTCGGCCAGGCGGTCGGCAAAGGGATGTTGGGAAGGATCGGACTCAACTGCCCACGGCTGGTGGAGCTGGGGGTCTGCGCCAACTGGCTGGAGCCTCTGGACGAGGAGCTGATCCGAATCGGGGGGTGCAAGAGCCTGACCGCCATCGGCCTGGACGAGTGCGAGGTGACCTGCAGCGGCTTCGTGGAGTTGGTGAAGAGGTGTGAGGGCCGGCTGACCCAGCTGTCCATCATGGAGGAGGTTCTGATCCCGGACCGCAGCTACAACATGGAGCAGATCCACACCGAGGTGTCCAAGCATCTGGGGCACATGTGGTCCCCCGACATGATGTCCACCTGCTAGAGAACTTGACTCTGTTCGTATTTCTAGCTTAAGATACAGTACTTTATCAGAATATTACTAAATCCTTATTTATTCAATCTTTACTCACATGCTTAAAAGACTTGTACACGTTTGGAAATTCAACTCTGACGCAGGAATGTTCATGAGTCAGTTAATGTAGGCATAAGAGCAAGCGTTTGGCAACAGTTGAGAGGACAACTTTTAACAGGCAGAAGCTTTGAGCAGAACCAGACGCAGTGTGATTGGTGTTTTGAGAGAAGGGGGTCCACCTTATGTTGGTTAGGTTCTGCAAGGAGGAATCACAGAGGATCCCCAGATACAGGTGTGAAAAACTTGTTGCATCATTCAAGACTCATGGCTGTAGTGGCTCAAAATATGCTTCTACTCAGTACTGAGAAAGGGATCTGAATACATGTGATATTTAAGTTTTTCTTTTTTTAATACATTTGCAAAAAATTCTACATTTCTGTTTTTTCTGTCAAGATGTGTTGCTGAGTGAACATAAATGAGGAAAAAAAATGGACTTAAATGATGTTAACGAATGGCTGTAATTAAACAAAGAGTGACTGAGAGACTGATTACTTTCCGTACCCACTGTATGTAGATCTATTTGTTTCTTTATCATTAAAAAAAATGCTTTAATCTAAAATAAAGTTGCTTCAATAAAAAATAAGAAAAAACAATTAAATACTTTACCTTTACCTTTTTTGCTTTAATAAAAAAAAAGTTTTTTTTAATTTTTTATTGAAGCAACATTTTGGGGATTAATCCACATAATATGGCTCAACCGAACAAAGAAAAAAAAAGTTTTATAACTAAATAAAAGTTGATTAAAAGCAATTAATTGAAAAAAAAGAGAAACGTTTTTAATAAATTAATTTATGTTTTGATTAAAGCAACTTTTTGTTTAATTGAAAATATTATTTTTGATTGAAGCAATTTTTTTTTTTTGAATAATACAGAAACTAATCTACCTCCAAAAATATATGGCTGAAAATTTGCCAAACGTCAAACCTGAACATTCCAGAAACATCCAAGCGTCCCCTAGTGGTCAAATATATCACTGCATCAATGACACAAATGAAGTTCTGCTCTTGTTGAAGTTATGACGTATTAACCTTTAATAAACGTGGTTTATGTCATAGTTTTGTTTACATTTGTTGACCTATTACCTCATTTTCATTTCACTGAAACGACATGTAAAGATGGAAAGATTTTTCAAACCCATTTTCTCCATCTACAATTGAACAAAAACTCATATTTTTTATCTTTAAAGTATGACTTTGATGTATTTTTTGCTTCCTTGGCTGCGTTTGCTATATAAATAAAACGTGTACTGCATTTTACATGTTGCACTTTATTTTTGCCAGATTTTACTTTTTAATGTCTATATAACTTAAACGTGGTTCTTCAAAAGCGATCCTCACTATCCCAAACTTAACCCATTTGTCAAAAAATACTGTGTTCGTCCAGCTATATTTAACTTGTATTGACTCATATTATTTATTTTTAATAAACCCGTCATAACAGAAGTTTGACCTTCGCGCGGTTCTCCCACTCGAGCACTAGAGGGCAGCAGTGAGCCGAGAGCGGCGCTTACATAAGCAGTGGTGCAGCTGTATAATGAAGGATGCCGATGACAACTCAGCCCTTTTGCTGGAGGATTCTGCAAGTGCTCACTGAACCTCCACTATAAACACACACATGACAGAATTATTTCCTTGAATTCATTCAACAGTAGAAACAAACAGGACCAGCCTCGACTACAATTCATGAATACATATAAAGAGAATCACTTTCATCTTGAGGACTCGATGAACGCTGTCATCCAAGGAAAACATACTCGTCCTGAGACAAGATGTCCTCTCGAGCGCTTCGTCCCACAGACCATCCGAATCGGCGGATGACTCGTCGTCAGCTGCATTATTACGAGACCAAAACCTGTGAATCACAGCTCGTCCGCACATAAATTAGCAGCGTCTACTCTGCAGATGTCTGATTATCGGTGAGAACATTCAGTGCGAACTCGTCGTCTGCGAAGATCTCTTGACCAGGTGGCTCCGAGAATCCCACCTCCTTCCCTCCTCCTCCTCCTCCTCCTCCTCCTCCACCTCCACCTCCTCCTCGGAGACTCCTCCACTCCTCCATCCACTCTTCTCTGGACTCGGGGTCCAGACGGTCCAGGTGCCTGGCTTGGACCAGGGGGGAGGGGGTGAGAGAGTTCCTGAGCACGTGGAACAAGTACCTGGGGGAGAGAGTGCGGTGGTGAGAAAGTAGGCCAGGGAAGAAGAAGAAAAAACACACACAAAAAAGAAAACACGTCCCTTTGATGTAAATCACAGTGTTCCCTCTAAATATCAGCACTTTGAGGAGCAGCAGAGAGTCCCTGACATTCGTGACCTTTAAATCCACCAAATAACAAATCAGGCTCAAAGCAAATAATTCCTGCTCCAACTCAACGTCAACGAAAAGTGTTACTTAACCGACTTACCTGGTGTGAAGGGACTCCATCTTTGTAGTGAGATGGTTCAGGAACAATAGATATAATATCACATCAAATGTTATCGTTTATATAACTTTGACTATATCAATAAGATGAAAAATATTTACAATGCAATATCGTTAATTAAAAGCACTGTATGGACTTATTAGTTTTTTCTTTGGCTTTTAATTAACAATAGTTATTTTATGGTTTATATTTCAATAAATTGTATTTTTATTTACAATTAACATGCAAATATTCACGGCGGTTGTTCATTTTTGTGTAGCAATTAAACCTCCTGCGATTTGATGGCAGCTAAAGGAACAACAAAATCCCGCAAAATCCCGCAGGTGACTGAGGACGAGAGGATACAGTCGACTCCAGCAGCTTTTAAAGCTGATGTTTGGACATATTTCGGTTTAAAAACAAAATGAAAGCAGTTACGACTTCGTCAAGAGTCATATGGTCTGTAAATTCTGCAACACCAGAGTCTAGTACTTGACAATACTACTAATATATTCTTGTTCATACTATATATCGTATCGTTACCCTTGTATTGTGATACATATGATATCACCAGATTCTTGCCGTTACACATTCCTAACAAACACAACAACTCCCAAAGGTACCTGGGTAATAGAGCGACCACGGTTGTGATGAAGCAGATCAAGTAGGATAACGGGTCTGCAAACAGGACCTGGATGACCCAGTATGGGTTGCTTGGTGGGTTGCAGGTGACACAGAGGGTGCTGTAGAGCAAAGTCGCGGTGAAGTACAACGCAACACTGCCGAGCATGCACAACCAGTGGATCAGGGTCTGCGAGAGACACACACGGTTTCGCTGAAACAACTTCATATTGACCTACTGGACGTTGAAAACTCACCCATGACTTGATCTCTATTGACAAGTGCAGCAGGATGACGAACAAAGAGATGGTGTTCAGTTGAGTTCCGAAGGTGAACACGTCAATGTCGCTGTCTTGGTACGCCTGAGAGTAAAGGTTATACCAAGTTTCAATTCCATTTATTGTTTTAATTTATATTTCAATTATATTACATTTTATTTAAACCGTCATAACAAAGTTATCTCAAGAACCTTCACAGTTCAAGTAAGACTATAATGAGGAGAAAAGAAAAACAGAACCCAGCGACTCAACAGGAAAAACTACCTTTAAGAAAGCAGAAACCTTGAGCAGAACCAGACTCCTCCTGCTGCGCCCGACTGGAAGGGAATAGTGAGAGAAGAGAGGAGAGTATAGTGTAGGGTTAAGGGAGGTTGAAGCCTGTCCCAGCTATTCTGGGTGTGAGGCATGTGAGCCCCGAAGGTATAGAGTGGAGTCTATTGAAATTATAGAGCCTTCTCAACATTTCAAATGTTGAAAACCTTTAATCAATTAGGATTATTATTCTTTAAATAATATATATATAGATCTTTTAATAAACCTTTTTTGTTTTAGATTTTTATTCAAATAATTGAAAATACAGTTTATTTTTTTATTTATAGCTTTTTTAAATATTCAATTGAAAAATGTTTGTATAATAGTGCCAACATTTTACAAATAAAAAAAAAAGTAAAAACAGTTATTTTGAAAAAAAGAATCAAAGTTTTAAATTTAAAACGTAAATTCAATTCTCAATATTCCTATCACACTGACAACCTACTATAGGGAGGAAACCAGAGTGCTACAGTGAAAGAAAAAGTGTTTTGTAACTCTTACCAAGTACGGGATGAAGAAACAAACCAGACTCTGATAAAAAGCGTCGAGCATTGACCCCCAGAATGTTGAACATCTGTAAACCTGAAATAAAGAAAAAACTGTTCAACAATCTTCCTGGTTTAAATGAGCTAACGACGATCTTACGAACCCCTTCTCCCTGTCCGGTGCGATAAAGCTCGGGGACGCCCAGCAGCATGTCCGCGGACACGTCCTGGTCCATGATGCCGAACATGATGGGGGGTGTGGAGGTGAAGAAGAGGTTGAAGAAGATCAACATCCAGTAGTCCAGCATGGAAGCGGCGGAGAAGCCGCAGAAGAACTGATACCAGAACAGCATGTTGACGTAAGCCTGAGAGAGACCATCGTGTTAATGTGTCCAGATGATGACGAAGATCTGATAGAGTTTATTTTTTTGATATTTATCTGTTATTATTTTACTGTAATCACACTCAAGATGTTGCAGGAAAATTATTGAATTATTTAAATATTTTATCTCCCTGAAAAATGTGTAAAACGGTGAAACAAAACAACAAAAAGTCAGTACGTTGTTATTGTGTTTATATTATAATCTGAACACAACAAACATATTTTTACCTCAAAATGATGAACATAAAAGAATGAAAAAATTGAGGAGAATGAAAAATAGGTCAAAATTCAAATAAGAATAAAGTATTTAGGAAAATCTAAAAAAGATAAATATAATTTTTTAAATAAAAAAAACTAAATTTAAACAGATAAAAAAATTACCGCAGTATAGTAATATGTAATATAAATTGATATGGTATATGGTATATAAAACATAATATACCTCAAAATTGTGTATATAAAATGGACAAAAATGAAGAACAAGAATTAATAAAAGATCACAATTGTTATAACATAAGAAAACAAAATACACCACACATTAAAAATAATAAAAAATGAAGAAGCTACAAATAGCAAAAATCATCAACAGCTGTTAAAGTATCACAACATACACTCATCTAGAGCGCCACATATAACCGTGCCCAGGTTTAGTCCTGCTGATGTAAATGAGCAGGTCAGGGGTTGACGGTTCACTTACCACATTCTTATAGAAGAAGTAAATGATCATGTTGGCCAGTCGAGTGTAGCACCAGTGGCCGTGGAGCAGGAGGAGCTTCTGCAGGTCTTTGAAGCGAGATATGGCGAAATCACTCGCCATGACAGCCTGCGGACGACCAGAGCAAAACCTGAGAACACAAAGAGAACTTTGCCTGACCTCGAGTTCGTACCTGCATCCCTTCCTGGCCAGTTATCCCGACTCCTACGTCAGCCGCCTGGATCATGTTGACATCGTTGGCCCCGTCGCCTGCGAACAGAATTTAGGACATTGCAGTTACACTTTCCCAACACTAGGGGGATCTTGAAACAACATTTTTAATCCTACAGACCCAGCCTTTAAAAAACAATGGAAGATTTATAACTTTCTTCACATGCTTACGTACCAACAGCAAGAGTCATGACCTTCAGTTTCTCCCTCATGACCTTCACCACTGCACTCTTTTGTAGCGGCGTGACACGGCAGCAGAGCACCGAGCGACAGCTACGGGCCAGCGCCACAAACCGTTCTTGCAGATCCGGCCCCAGCGCCATGGCCAAGGTGGGCCCGTCGATCACCAGGGAGATGTTTTGGGTCGTATCCACGTTGTGGGGGTCGCTGGCGAATCTCCTCACTTCCTCCAGCGTGCAGTTGAGAATGGAAGTGCAGGAGAGCTGAAGGAAAATATGAGAAGCTCAATAGCGATTTTTAGCACTTTAAAATATGAGGCAGGAGTACTTAACCCTCGTGTTATCTCTGGGTAACGGTGACCCGAAAACACATTTTTGTATCCCTTGTGTTGTATCCGGGTCAAAGTGAACGACTCAACCACTGCATATGTATTTCTGGAAGCCAGGGAGGTCGTTTGTTTTGACCCACAGATAACTTAACGGTTACAAGAGAAATGTTTGATTTTGAGAGCCTCAATATTTTCATGAGAAAATAGTCTTTATTCATCAACATAACAAAATAATTAGTTATTACTGAATAACTTAACCATGAAAGTATATTAGTGTCATCAGAACATTGATTTCAAATGTTGAAACTTTGAATGGCCTTATTTATTTTTAGGTTGTTTCTCTTGTAAGAATTCATATTTAATATTTTTAAACTGTATTGAATAATTTAATTCCGAATTCCGAATTTTTTCTGTAATATATATATATTTTTGTTATAGTGTTGTTTTTTACACATACCGTTAGATAATCTAATTAAAAAAAACTTTTTCTAAATTCAACACTTTTTAAAATTTGAATTAAAAAGGCAACAAATAAAAAGAAAATCATCTACTAAAAAGTAAATAACATTTACTTTGAATTATTGCATTAGAACTTTTTTATTCAATTATACAAATAAATAAAATAAACACTAAATACACAAACTATCAAAATCAATTATTCAATAAAAATAAATATTCAACATTCCAATATAGAAATTATTATTGTTATCCTTAAATAAAGTTTTAACTATTGAATATTCTGATGCCACAGATATACTTCTATAAATAAAATAAATCTTAAAATGGGATATGTTTGGTTCCTTCTGGCAGGTGTGAGAAGATCTGATTAAGCCTCAGTGAAGAATAAGAGAACATTTTTAAAAGGACTGTCACATGATCACATTTCTTGGAAAGTTTACAGACGAAGAGCCTCTGGAGGAATCCTAGGAGTTATTACTTATCCTACATATTCTCTCTTATTTAGTGTCAGACTTCAGAGCCGGCAAAATAGAGTATTTATGTTTTCTTGAGTCATGCTGTGTTGGCAGGTATTTCTTCCTCACATTATATTTATGTTCATTAACCTCACTCAGGCGCTAGAGGAGACCTATTGAGCATGAGAAGCGAGTTGGGAAACATTTTGAACTGGAGTTAAGGGAGGGTGAGGGACCCGAGGGAGCCACGATCATCTTACGTGACTCTCGAGTAATTAGACTCCTGCCCCCCCCCCCCCCCCCCCCCTCACATCACAACATAAAAACTTTAGCCAAAAGGAACAACAAGATGACAAAAACTGGGTCAAATGTTGATTTTTTTTTTCTCCCAATAACACCATCGCTGCACAATTGTGTGTAGAAAATCTGTAGGAGTGGATCTCTCTCGTGGTCCTCGTGCCGCTGATGTAAAAATAAATCATTGCCAAAATGTCTCCACTCTGAATCATGTGAGGAGAGATATTTCCTCCGAGGGTTTGGATATTAGACTGTTAATTAGATATGAAGACATTAGTGATGTTATTGGGGCCAGCGAACTCCATTCATCATCAGTGACTGCTCCCGTCCAAAGTCCCAGAGCTGCACTTTTGTTCCGGGAAGAATCCAGCGGATCGTTTAGACACGATAACGGCTATTCTGGAGTCTGTCTTAGCGCCGTCTTTGGTTTGAAACCAACGCCCAGATACTTTGAGGGAGAGTGTGAAGTAGTCAAACCAGTGAACATGTAGGTCAATTGTTACGAAACCCACGGTCGGAAATCAAGACGCGAATGGAGTTAATAGTAATTCGGGATCTCTTCAGATGATGTGATGAGACTATGGAAGTTTATCAGTGGCATTCAAATATTAAATAGTCGGATTTAACATTTTAAATGGTGAAACTTATCGAAACGTTTTGTTTTAGGCCTTAAAATTATTATTGTTTTTAATCATCAAATTTAAGAGTTAGTATATTGAAAGATTACATTTATTTTTAATATAATTATATATATATATACTGTATATTTAGACTTGGCGTTTGATTTTCTATTTTAAATAAATACAATTTTCTAAATTCAATATATTGTTTCAAATGTGTAGTCTTGATTCAACATAAAGATGTTGTCACTTTTATACCCACATTTTTATATTGAATTTAAAAGGCAAAAAAACAATTTTTTTTTGTAGAAATATTTGTAATGCAATAATAATGATGTTAGATCTTCCATACGAGAAAATAATGAACACAATTTAAGACCCATTTCAAATCCAACTCATAAAAAAGACGTAGAAAATTAGCGGATCCAAAGTCTTTCAAAGTGGAATAATAAATATTAAACCAAGCTAACAAACAAAACAAGCTTCTCTATTTTCAACTAATATACTGTATATTAAATGTTTTCGCTAATTGTAATTCTCATTTGCTGTGAGACTCAGATGCATTCTCCTCAATATGGAGCCCCAAATGTGTCGATATGCAGATGACATAATACTTTATTTTCATATTGCAGTTATGATGTTGTTTCCTTAAAAACTCAGACTCACTTATACACATCAAAATCACATTCAACACCTTTTGTGAGTTTTATATAAACATTTTAAGTTCTTGAATTCAAACGATCAGCGTGTGGACATATTTGTACTTTTTATGACGACTTGGATAAATGCCATTATTTTATCATTACAGGAATCCATCTTTTTTCGATGACTCTTCAAGAAATATTCAGGTGAAATTATGTTTTATTAAAATAAAAAAAGACTTCGGAACTTGTAGTAACCATTTAACATTATGGGAAATGATGACACAATTGATTCCAGGAGGTATGTATCGTTCAGCAGACGCTCACCTTGTCTTTGCAGCTCATATTAATGACCAGGTCTTCATCGTGCAGAAGTCTGCAGGTGTAGCCGATGTTCACCGCGGTCTCCGGTTTGTCGCCAGTCAGCACCCACACCTGGATCCCCGCCTCTCGCAGAGCTACGATGGTTTCTGGGACGTCCTCCTGCAGACGGTCCTCAATGCCTGTCGCCCCTAATGAACCAATAAAAATGTTCATAATTAACAAATATCTACAAAGTATTCAATTAGTCTTGAGAGGCTTTTCTTCCTGATGGGCAAACTTGGATCACCTAACAAGAGAGTCATCAAGAACACATCCTTAGATGCAAGTAGAACAATTGGAACTATTTAGAGGCTATTTAATACCGAACATATAAACCTAGAAACTATAAGTTATTGAAGTGATATGTATCCAATAAATATATTTATTGGTTGCCATTCATTGGACACCACCACTACTAAATGACTTGTTGAAGACATTTGTAATTATTTATGTCGTTTTTGTTTCTGTTTTTTATTATTGTATATTATTTATTTATTTTCTAATGTCTTCTTTGATTGGTGATAAGAGTTCTAGCATTTGTAAGTGATAAACGAAATCTAATAAAATAAAAATATATTTTTTTAAAAGGACACATTCTTAGAAGACGCCCATGGATCACTTAAAGAGGAGAATGAGTGGTTCTACTTTGAGTGTCTCTTGGATGAAAGAGCTTCTTATCTCTTCACTCTTTGTGCAAAAAAATGAACGTCAGCGGGATCAGGGATCTTGTTCTTTCTCGACCAATGTTTTGGTCATTTTAGTTAAAAGAAAAATACGCAGTTTTAGTTGAATTTTCGACGTTACCTAACAGGGTGAGGTTCGTCTCCATCTTGACTGCAGACTCCATCATCAGCTCTTCCCTGCCCTCGATAGCAGCCAGAGCCGTCTTCCGCTCCGATGACCAGATTTCATATTCCTTCTCACTCATGACCTGACGTCGACAAAAGAACCATCAGGAGATTGCAGTGTCCACACAAATATGACAGCTTATATATTTATTTACTTTTTTGGTGAAGCAAAGTGTCCGGAGACCCTCCTTGGCGTAGCAGTCGAGGTGATGCTGGGTCGCTTTGATCATCTCTCTCTGATCTGAAATGTGTCAATTAAAATAATGAGGTTGAGCTAAATTAGTGGGAAAGTATAAAATCAAGTTAAATATCTAAAAATGATTATTGTTTTTTATAAAACTCTCAAAAAAGATATTGTATAAAAGTTTGCTTTTTCACTCTAATCTTTCTGAGAAACAACTAATACTAATAATTCAAATACAAAAAACAAAATTCCTAAAACAAAAACCTGACATATATAGGGACTAATCATGTTCCAAAGTTGTGTTTACAACAAAGGCAATACAATTGTTCTGATTCTGAATAATAGAAATAAATAAAGATAGAATTCTGAGTTTCTTCATCTAGATCTTTGACCTAATGAGGGCCACATAAATACAGTCAAAGGGACTGACTTTGACCAGGTCTAAATGAAAAGTGGCTTCAGATAACTTTTTACAAACCAGGGTTAGGCGTTCCTAGAAGTTCCATGATGGAAGAGTCGGCACCTTTGGTGTACAGAACATACTCCATGGTCATCGGGTGTCGCACGAGAACAGACATGCGCTTCCTGTTGGAGTCGAAGGTCAGCGTGTCCATCACCTCGAACACCAGGTTGTTCCCAGACGGGAGCTTCACTGTCACACTGTCTGGGGTGCGCGCCAGAAGAGCGAAGCCATATGCCTTGGCCGCAAACACCAACGCGGCCTCGTCTGGACTTTCGGCTTGATAGCGGCTCTCGCTCGGCGTCCCCGCTGACACTTCGGATTGAGGCGGAGCGTGGAGCGAACATGTTTGGATCCCGTCTGTGCTGCCGTCTCCAGATCCTTCCACTTTCACAGGAGGGTCAAATTTGTCCTCCTCCGATGCAGAACTGTCAGAAAAGGTGCGATGCCTCGGCTTCTTGGAGAAGACTTGAAAAACCGAGCTGGCCTTGTTCATCAGGGAGGAAAAATCTGACCAGGAGGAGGCGCTGGATTGGAAGGAGTGTTGACGATCTTTGACCTGAAATAGATTTATAAAGTTCATTGTTAATAAACATCAATGTATTGTTCCTAATTCTCAATTAATTATTTCTTAATTAAGTATATATATTGACAAAACCGTTATGTAATCATATATATTAACGTAAGAAAGTTATACCTAACCTAACCTATATACATATTACAACAGTTTTGTCAATCATTCTTGTACTACTTACTTTTGGAATGCTTGTAAAATAAAAACCGTATTGGCAAAAATATTACAATACAATAAGTATCTATAAGTATATATATTTATTTGTAGTATGGATTTCTGGTGTTTGCAGAATTTACAGACCACATGACTTTTGATGTAACCGCTTACATTTGTTTTGAAACCAAAATATGTCCAAACATCAGCTTTAAAAGCTGCTGGAGTCAAACTGTATCCTCTAGTACTGAGTCTTCTCCAGGATCTCGTGCAATTTTAATTCCAACAAAAAAATGAACAAATGTGAATAATCACAAGTTAATCGTAAAAAAAGATGTATTGAAATGTTTATTTATGTATGATAAAATAAAATAGAAATGATAATAAAAAAAAGATTGATATTGTATTGCGAAAAAAAAAAAATGCTTATTATTATATTATTATTTATGAATTCTAATTGGAAACTTTTTTAACAAAGCTTATGATGCATCAACTAAATACATACAGTGTGTATTATTCATTATTGTGTCTCTCTTAGTATTTTCTCCTACTATTTCATTATATTAAGTCCCTTTTCTTTTTGTCTGAACGCGACCCCTAAGGAAAACGAACTGCCATCCACTGGTATTGAAGAAAAAACAATCTTCTCACAAGATTCTACTATTCGCTCTTAAATAACAACTATATCAAAAACAAACATCATCATCCATGGAGACACTTCCTTCATTTTATCTGCATATATCAGAGCTGCTCAGAAAAATTAACGCTGTTTGACTGAAAACATTGTTTAAATTATTATTATAACTGTTCATGAATCATTCTCAAGGAAAAAACTTTGACTTTCGTCAAACAAAATTCCACAATTGAAGTGAAAACTCAGAGGGAATTCGCTCTCGTCCGTCAGAACCCTGGGCAGCACAGCGAGAGCAGAATTAATAAACGTAACCCCAAATGTGTCTGCAAATGTGCCCTTTACTTCAACAGATAATTGGGCTAATTTAGATGAGACTTGGGACTGTTGCCAACTGGGTTTTTAACAGGAGCAATTAAGCGCTGACCAATCCAGAAACTTCGCAAAAACCATCACTGCTTTCAAAACTTCATTTACTCTAAGAAGCTTAAAGAACAAATATTTCCCATCAGAGATCTATTTAAATCAGTTTTCAAGAGTTCTAACACATGTTCTATCACCTCGCTGTCTCACGGAGAGATAGCATGAGCGGCGCTCACCCTTCGTCTGTGTGCTGTTTCCATGGAAACCATCACTGTGTTGCAAATGGCGAGACCCAGAAAAAAGTCAAGGTATGGATCCATCTTTTTGCTGCAGCAGCTCTCTGCCCCGCTGGTCCTCTGAAGCAGCTTCCTGTCTGGAATCACCTCCGTTTCCTGTTGAAGGTCAGCCAGAGTGAGAACCGCAAATATTATGGGATTTATCAGTGTCGTTAGAATATTGAGTGGTTGAATTTAATATTTCAGCTATTTAAACTTTTTATTTACTTTTTATTAAAATGTTGTGGCTTTTTCAAGTATTTAATTATTATTTTGAATAATTAAATTCTATAATTTCTATATTTAAAGGTTGAATTTCCTTTTTTTAACACATTAAGTTTGATATTCTAAGTCAAATAATGGACATTTTATAAATTCAATATTTAAAAAATAAAATTCAATATAACAATGTTTGCACTATGATACTAATATTTATATATTGAATTAAAAAGGATATTAGTTTAAAAATGTTGAATTTAGAAAATGTACTTTTTAATCATCGAGATACTGAAACTTTCTGTGAAAAAAAAAAAAAAATCCATTTAAAAATATTTGTATTGTTTAATTCAATTATGTAAACCTTTCAATTACAAATGATTCAATGAATTATTCAATATAAACAAATTCAAAAATAGAAATTATTGAATTCAATTAAAAAAACAGATTCAATGCTTCAAAAAACAATAGTTCAAACATTCAAAGTTTTAACATTTTAAATGTTGAATTCAACCATTTAAGTATTCTGAAGGCACTGATATACTTCCGTAAAATACAGTCATCAGTGAAGTAATAAGGATACTCTGTGGTATAGTCACGAGATACAACCTCAGATGGCTTGTCTGACGACATGGTTTGTTGTCTAAATTTAGCAACAGCCACTGTAAATCACAACTCATCTATAGTGCACATGTACAGTTATAGTGTGCGCTCGTAGTGTGCCAGATAGTGCCCAGTGTGACCATATGTCGTACGACGCCGAGCCAAAACAGATTCGCTCATTTCTGGCCTCTCAGAGCTCAACCATCTGCAGCGTGGACTGGGACCAGGAGACCTTTGACACAAGGTTGACTAAACTAATGGAAGCTTGACGTGTGTACTCAGATGTTAAGTGTGTTCACCTCAGCTGCTACACGGTTACGCAACCCGTTTCAACTTAAGACTTGTTTTGATATTTGATCCTTGTCTCAAACCTTTTTTTTTTACGTTGCAAGGAAGCATGAGCATTAAAGGACCCAAAAGTATCCCCTTCAGAAGTCCCCTTGTTGCTATCCACTGTAAGCTTGAGGACCAGAATAAGATGAAATGCAATTTAAATTATATCATTGGTGTGATTTGGAATATTTGACTCAGGAAACTGATAATTCCGGCACCTTTGGATGCAGCTGGAAGTGTAGTCTACTTATGGTTCCACACACACGGCTCAGGACCAGAGGAGAGAAATCTTTTCAGGCTGTTGCTCCTAAGCTTTGGAACGATCTTCCTCTCTCTTTGCGCTTGATGGATCTACTGACTCCTTTAAGAAACATCTTAAGACGTTTCTATTTGTTCAGGCTTTTCCTTGAATTTCTCAAACTCCTGTGTTGTTCTCAGTATTATCTTGATCTTTAAAGTATGTACTTTTTTGAGTATTGTTTTGATTGTTTAAGCGCTTTGTGACCCTGGTCTCGAAAAGCGCTATATAAATAAATATTACTTACTTACTTACTTACTTAGTCTGCTTAAACTGGATTATAAATTAAACATATGAGACTTCTGCATGTGGATTGTGTGTTTAAAATCTGTTTTAGGTTAAAATGTGGGTTCCAGAAAACTCATCATTCTTATTTACACAGCTTTTAAGATCAACTGCTGGAAAACCTAATAATGTTTTTCTGCTTTGTATTTCTCAAAACTAAATTTGATTTATATTTTTTAATGTTGTTTAATGATTTGTGAATTTTTTGTGTGGTTTCACTGTAAATGTAAACCATTATTTTCTCATCTATGACATCTTAACTATACAATAAAATACAGGTTAATAATAAACATATATTTGATGTTCTTATTTACTTAACCAGGTGATCTTGTACAAACATGGAGTCCCTCATTTGGGCAGCAAGCTACACATTGAGAACTGTATTTTATAACATATGGACTATTATTATTTAAAATATCCACAGAAATAAAATCCCCCCATCACTAAAAAGTCCCCATTAAACTTATGGAATAATAATAACTAAAATCTGTTACTTAACAAAGAAACATATTGTAAGTACAGGGTTTCCAGGAAATGACAATCATTTTGTAATTATAATTTAAATGTAATTTAAAGAAAAGTGTACAATAAGTGTATTGAAATAGGCCTAAACTAATCAAATATGAATGAGAAATGTACATTTTATAGACAATTTCATGAATTCTATATTTAAACATCTATGTCTAAAATATATTTTTCTGTTGACTCAAACATTAACAGCTCAACTAATGTCAATTCAAATTTAAAAAGGGATCTTGAATAATAGTGCAAACAGAAGTCCTCACAGTGTAATTGTATCATCATTTCACTGTAGTATCTTACCAGAGGGCTGCTGAAGGCCGTGCCTGGTCGTCGGCTGTCGCTCTGTCCACCAGAGTGAAACTCTTTCCCTTCGTGAATGCAGTCCTCTAAATTCACAGACAACCTTGTCTTCGCATGCTGTGCTTGAAAGATGACTTCCTCTTCTGAATATGGTTCGTCCACGACTGCGAGGCGAATGGCTGCAAATGACCAAAATCAAGCGAGTGAGAGTCAATCAAATATGGTACTGTAGACATTTTTTAAATAAGTATATCTGATGTTAGAGGTGTGTATTGGCAAGAATGTTGTGATACATACAGTATACAGTCGCACTAGATATACTGCTCTGTATTGCAATACTTCAGGAACAAAGATATATATTTGTAGTATTGTCGAGTACTTGACTCTGATGTTGTAGAATTTACAGACCACATGACTCTTGACGAAGTCGTAACTGCTTTCATTTGTTTTGAAATCAAAATATGTCCAAACATCAGCTTCAAAAGCTGCTGTACTCATTGTATCCTCTCGTTCTCAGTCATCGCCTGGACTGACTGTATTCATGTGGCCCTCATGAGGTCAAAGATCATGTAGAAACTAACATCTTTTTTAGTAGTTATTTCTGTTATTAATTTCTAGTCTCTCATTATGACTATAAAGGTTTTTCCTTTTAGGACTTTTGCCATTTTTTTTGTCATTATAACAGTATTTTCCACTCAAGAATATTAAAGTGAATATAAAAAATATACTTGGAAAAAAATGCTTTTATATCAGATTATTTTTAAGTTAAGGCAAAATTGTATTTTGCTTGATTTCCCTACTTTGTTTTTTCTCGACGGCCCCTCACAATAGCCTATGATTAAAATAAACCAGAATAAAATTCCAATTAGTCAACATTTTTTTTTCCATACCGTTCTCTTTGTGTGAAAACTCTGTTCCCATGATGGAGCAGCGTCGAAAGACCATCCTGTTCTCAGTCAAGGTGCCGGTTTTGTCGGAGAAGATGTACTCGATCTGACCCAGGTCTTCTGTGATGTTGAGAGCTTTACACTGGACCCGGCTGCTCGTGGCCTCGTCGTACAGATCAATGTCATTAGCGATGAAGAAGATCTGGCCGATCTTTACCAACTCAATGGAAACATAGAGGGAGATGGGGATCAGGATCTGAAGGGAGGACAGGGAAATCAAATCAGGAACTATCAGAGGAACGATGACAAAACACATCAGCGAAAAAATAGCTGATGAGACTTTGTTATTATTTCAATGTGAGTGAGTCCTTCACCTGCAGAAGGATGATCATGGAGAAGAACATGTAGAAGCTGGAGAGAGTGGGACTGTCCAGGTGGCCGCTGCTGTCGGGGACCAGGTAAGGGGGCACACCAGGCAACGATCGACGCCACAAGAAGTGACCTGCATGAGTAAGGACAGAAGGATTCATCACACTGACTGTCGCACGAGGAGGCGGGCTATTTTTAGCTCCGTCTCTCTTCCCCCCTCTTGCATGTGGAAATGTACTCAAACGGGGGGCAGAATAAGGAGGGGTTGGTGGAAATTAAAATGCCACACTCGTAGCCTGCAGATCTCTATAGTGATTTTTATTGTTAAGTTATGCAATTCATCACTGACCCACTGCTCCGATGAGACACATGGTGAGGAGAAGAATGACGCAGAAGATGACGTCCCGGTTTAGCTTCCGCTCTAATTTGCTCCGCTTGTATCTGGGCCCATTGTTGTTGAGCATGGACTTGGTTTCGTGGCCTGAAAAGGTGGAGAGGTGTCATTATAACCAGAGCGGAATGATAAAAAAAACCACTGAATATGTAAATAAATCAACAATTTCACCATGGTTTTTGAACTATGCATTGCTTTTGTTTTTCTTAATCTTAAAATTGATTTAAGTGTTATGTACGGTGGCCTAGAGGTTACAAATTTACTCAATTTCCTGAAATTATATTTAAGAAGTAAGAACTAAAACATAATAACAATTTCACCATGGTTTTTGGAGTACGCATGTCTTTTGTTTTCCTTAATCTAACATTTTATTAGAGTGTTATGTACGGTGGCCTAGAGGTTACAAATTTGCTCAATTTCCTGAAATTATATTTAAGAAGTAAGAACTAAAACATAATAACAATTTCCAGAAAAAAAATTGGCAGACTATGAAACAAATGTATAATTTATTTCAGGTATATTGTATATTTGTATTAGAGTTTATAAATTTGTTCAAGGAATTTTATATTTATTTTAGTGAATCAGATATTTGTTTTAGAGTTTGTACATTTCTTTCAGGAAATTATATTTTTTTGTTTTAGTGTTTGTAAATTTATTGCAGGCTATTATTATTTAGTATGAGTTTGTTAATTCGTTTTAAGAAATGTTTTTATCAGTTTCAAAGTTTGTTTATTTGCTTTAGAGTTTGTGAATTGGTTTAAGGAAATTGCATTTTTTTTTTTTTTATTTGTTTTGCACGTCTGGGCCACAGTAGTTGTTCTGAACTGATGAGTATGCAACATAAATGATGAATGTGGTCATCAAAGATACTGCATCTGTCATAGGAGAAGATCTGATTTGACAAAACAATTAACGTGCTTGACTGAAAGAGACCTAAGATACAAACGACTCACCTGCATAAACCACAAAACCAATAGTATAATCTGTGTTTCGGACCGTGCAACCTCTGAGCAGCAAACTCTCTACTCCAGCTCCTGTCCGGACTTTATCAGGTTTCTCTCTGAAGGAAAGTAACATTAAACTATCTTTATTTCATATCAAGTTAGATGTGGTGTTAATGCTAAAGGTTTTGCCATCAACTCTCCCGGGCAAAACCGGAAAGGCAAAACAGGAAGAGCATCGCACCAAGATCGATTGCTGTCTGTCTGGTGTTAATGGAGAGTGTAAGTGGTTTGAAATGAGGTTAAAAGTTTGGGTAATATAATACGTGTACTTGATACTCACACATAACACTTGAAATGGTTTAGATTGCTGTTGGGTCTTTCGCACACCACCACACCGGTGAAAGTTTCAGGCTCAAAAGCAGGATCCTGAAACGTAAGATGGACTTATTTATGATGAATAAATGAGAAAGACATGAAGATGTTAAGTCTTCTTTAAAATGGAGATGGAAAAACACTGATGCAGTTGTTAAAGGATAAATTAAAAATGTGATTGAAAACAATAAAGATTTATGTTGCTTTAATAATGGATGTAAAAGATGAATTAAGTCCAACAAAAGTTGACACATTGAGAAATACTAGCATTTTATATGCTAATTGAAAATAAGAATATGCTAGCAGTGTTACTAGTTAAACTAGTGCTGTGTCTCAAATCGCATACTACTCTTAGTATGCTAGAAGTTAGTATGCATCAGTTTAGTGTACGTACTAACTAGTACGCAAATTCTCAACAGATAGTATGTCTCAAATCAAACACTGCTGCTACACACTAACCGGATATCACATGACAGCTTCTTCTTCTACTTCTATTTAACGATGTTTCAACCAGCTGTTGGAACGCTATCGCCACCTGCTGGCAGCACGTTTTGAAAGTTTGGAAAAAGAAATAAAGAAAAAATATGAGAATCTAAATAACCGCGAGAAATTTAAGCTGGTATCAGCAGCGAAGACGTGTTTATCCTCCTACTGCTGCGGAAAATGTACCTGTAAGTATATGAATATATATGCATTTATATATGACGTAACTTCCGTTTAAAACGTCACTAAGATGGCAGCTGTTTAGTGTGTTTAGTGTCCATCGAACCATACTCAGTTTTGTGGGCGTGTTAGTACGCCAATTTAGTGTGCATGGCGCACTAAATTTCGCATACTAAGAATTGAGACGCACTAACGCACTAAAAATAGTAACTTTTAGTATGCTAGTATGCGATTTGAGACACAGCCTAGATAACCCTCGAATGATTATAGCTGATTGACAGCTAAGCTAGCAGGAGAACTGCCTGTTACATGACATTTTCAAATATAATAATAACGTAAAAATAAAATATTGTGTGTAAAAAAAGCAGTAAGCCTTGGTTATAAGAAGAGACAATTGTTTCAGCCCAAACGTGTTTGCACAGTTAGCTTGAGACGTTGTAATGCTAATGGCTAGCTTGACATTTAGCCGTTTTATTAGCAAAACAGTTCTTGAAATATAGTTGGAAAAACTGATTTAAGGCAAAGCTAGCAAGAAAACTCAGTCAGTCTGGTAAAGAAAAATGAAATGGCAGAAGCTGTAAATGTAGCTAGTGAAGACATTTGTCTCTTATTTAGAGAGAAAAAGACACTTACCCTGGAGGAGCTAAAGCTAGCAATGTTGGACGGACATGAACAGGAAGTCTGAGATCATTTATCAATAAAGTTTAAAAAAAACGTATAAATCGTTTTTCCGGTCAAACTTGTATCACCACAGTATTTTTACGAGGCTAGTTTGTTGTGTTAATCTTGTATATATCAATATTATTGGTTAATAATAATCGTTCATATTACAATTTCTTTAAATTATGGTTAATCATTTTAATATAATTTCATTTACATTCAGAATGAAAATAAATCTAACTTAAAAAAATAATTAATCTGCTCAGTAAAAAATATAAAATTGAATTCGTATTTATTTTCCCACATGAATACAATAGAAACGTTGAGCTTGTCTACAATGTGATCATAACACTGTGTCTCAAACAAGGTCAAGGGTCACTTACGGAGACGCACAGATCAGGCACCGCCCTCCTCAGTTTCAAGTTGGTCTCCCCGTCCAGGTTGGCCGTCTCCACGTGACAGATCCCGCTCGGGTCCGAGGTGTTGAGGAGCAGAAGGTCGGCACAGACGACCTCGTTACAGAACACTTTCACGAAATCTCCCACGCGAACATCCTTCCAGCGCCGCTCCACGAAACGCTTTTGCTTCCTGGAAAGTATTTTAAATACTTTTTAATGGGCAAGAAATATCGCACACAGCAAATGTCAGGGGCTGAATATTGATCTTCATCTTTGAATATTTATAGTAGATTTAAAAAATATATTTAATAATTTATGATGCACAAAAAACTGGATCACCTGTAATATAAACGGTTAAATGAGTTTGACACCATTTTTATCCTCAACGATGAGTATTTAAGAGCAATAATCGATCGTGAATTGTTACTTTGAAACCTGAGCCAAAATCATAAGTAACACATGCAGAGAAAAGACACTTCCTGCATGTAAGAGTTTGAAATGTGCCTCCGGGCGAAGAGTTTTTTGGGTTTGTTCCCATGATTTGGTTCTTCTCGTAAAAACTTCAGACCATCTTTCCTGTAAGGTCATGTCAGCACCTGAGCAGGTATGCTGCAGTGCATGTAGGACCTGATGTCATCCACATTCCACTTAACAGAGGCAAATATGTCGTTGTTCCAGACGAGTCATTCATTAACTACCGTGTAGAAAATGATTTAAAAACAATGATGAAGTCATTTTGAACTTTTTTTACAAGGGTGACTGAGAAGATGAATCTCTTCTGAATGGAGGAACTGAAAGTGTCTCAGATAACAAATACTAGATTGTAGATTCATTATTTGTATACAAAGCAAAAACAAATCATGACTTTTAAAATACTATTTAATTAAAGTGTAATTATAAAAGCTGTTGAATCTGTTGATAGTTCATATTAGTTGGCTGTGAATACGTTTAAATAATACACATTGATATGTTTATCAAGATTTCTTTACATAACTTCTGTTGAGATAAAATGTATTTAATTCAATCTGTCTTTTCTAAGCTCATACAATTGTTTTAAATACTAAACTGATTTACTAAAACATATTGAAAAACTCACACGTCACCACAGGAACATTTTCCGTTTCCATATAAAGTTAGAATTGAAATTTTAAAAAATCCTATCTTGTTTTTATATTATAAACCTAGATCACAGTTTTACCCTCGTGTTATCCCAGGCCCCAAAACAAATGTGTTTCAGGTATCCCTTGTGCTAAGACCTAACTAATATAATGATTACAAATCCAAATAGTCTACTGAGAAGGTTATAAGATTAATTGTATATGTCTATTCCCAAAATTAACTAAAAAAAAGAGACATACTTCAATGTATTTTTTCAAGGAAAAGATGAATAAATATTGTTTCATTTGAAGATTCGTCACTCTCCGTGTTCCAGAAGTAGCTTCCGTTCATGCTCTACTGTGTGTTGTGCAAGCAAGTTGCTGTTGTACCATTGAGCTCTTTGCTATGAAGAGTTACGCAAATTCTCCTAAAGATATTAAATTGTTTGAATACACGTTGAGCAAAAATAAGTGTATATATATATACATATATTTTTTAAAGACATATATATTTCGTTAACTAAGGTACACTGAAATAACTTTCAGTAAATTACAAAGTTAAAAAAGTTGTTTAATGATTTGTTGAGTATTTTAAATAAAGCTATAAATTGAGATAATAAACAACGATATTAAAACATTAGCTTGTTTGAATTATATTATTTCGGTAAAATATTTGTAACCTCTTCCTTCATATCATAGTCCTTTTTCTTTTGTTTGCTGCGACGGCCCCTCATAGTACACTAGTGCGGCCCCTGAGAGAATTACATTTCCAACCCCAGAAGATAGAAGTTAAAGAAGTTAAATATGGTGAATATTGTCAAGGATGTCAATGAGTCAGCAGTCGAACTTGACATTATCTAGGAGAAAAAATTGTGAACCAACTTGAGAAAAATAAAGCTTCTTGATCAACTTTCACCTCCTTTCTTTAAAGGTAAAAGTAAGTAAATTATTATTTAAAAAGCCAAGACGAGCTAAATTAATTTCAGGCCTGACAGAGAATACTTTCTTAAAAGGTCCCGCCGAGCCTTCACCAGGATATTTGTCTTTAAAGTTGTTGTTTCACAATAAATAACTCACAGTTGTTGGATTAATGGTGACAGATTGTCGATCTGTGCAGCAACGGGACCTTAATGAGTTCAACACTGTCACGTGTCACGTGTGGAGAGGCTCACGGTTGGTGAGACTCCTTTAGTGTCACAGTTACAAGTATATAAACACAAAAGAGAAGCGGATTCAATTGACTACTGGTTATTTCATATCTCATCAGTATTCTTCTAATTTCTCAACACGTCTATATTGAATTGTTGTGATATGTCGTGGGATAATAGTCTACGTCCTCTAGATCTTTGGCAGTCATCGATCGTGGATAAATATTGATTTAAAGCGTCACAAACAAGTCATCGAGAGTCATAGCTGAAATATTGTGTTTTAATTATAAATGTATTTAAAGTTATGTATTTATTGAAATATTATCTTTTAATTATCCATTTATATACAATTATGTATTTATTGAAATATTGTGTTTTAATTATAAATGTATTTAAAGTTATGTATTTATTAAAATATTATGTTTCAATTATCAATTTATTTAAAGCTATGTATTTATTGAAATATTGTGTTTTAATTATCAATTTATTTAAAGTTATGTATTTATTGAAATATTGTGTTTTAATTATCAATTTATTTAAAGTTATGTATTTATTGAAATATTGTGTTTTAATTATCAATTTATTTAAAGTTATGTATTTATTGAAATATTATGTTTCAATTATCAATTTATTTAAAGTTATGTATTTATTGAAATATTGTATTTTAATTATCAATGTATTTAAAGTTATGTATTTATTGAAATATTGTGTTTCAATTATTTCAATTACTACATTCAATTTATACACATAAATTGTTAGTTTTAATAATGACGTAATGTATTCAAAATCTTTAACCATATTTAATGATCTGAGACATTTCAATTGGCTGAAAATCTAAATTTCGTTTTAAACAATCAATGGATATAGAAACGAATTAATTAATAAACAATTTAAAAAGGATTAGCAAACTTTGATTTAAACTGTATAGAGTATGACCGAGATAGTAAAGGATTACAAGGAAGATGCAGCTGATTAAATGCTCTTAATTTGAAATCCGGACGGATATTTCCTCTCCAGAACTCTCCAGATTTAAATTTGCCTCTAAAGATGAATGAACCCCGAGGAAGGATTGTCTCTTCAAAAACTGAAACGTCTTCTCCTACAGGCGTTCTAATTCGTAAAAACAAAAAATCCCACAAGGCACTGCAACGTCGAGTGGAACACGCTCCACGCCGGTCACTAACCTGCTGTAGACGGAGCACGGCGTGTTGTTGAGCCTCCTGTCCGACTGATACCTCCTCAGGTCTTCCCAGGCGTCCTTCAGGGCGGTCAAGGCCAGCATGACCAGGATGGGGATCAGCGCCACCTCGGGCTGGAAGGCGTTCACCTGCGGGACGAAGTTGAGGACGGCCAGACCCACGAAGTAGAGGTTGGCGACGCGGTGGAACTGCTCGAAGAGGTTCTGCGGCACGAAGAACATCAGCGAGTACTTGGTGGTTCTGATGGCGTTGCCGGCGAAGGAGCGGTTCGGCTGCTTCCTCTTCTCCAGGTCCTCGTAGGGCAGGTTGGACACGAGGTCACGGAGGTCTCGCTCCCGCGCCCGCTGCGCACTCAGGGCCTCCCGGACCAGGTCCGCGAGGCTCGTCCATGTCATGGCCGCCGTGCTAGCTCGCCGACATTAACCATCCTCTTGAAAGTGATACCTCCGTGAGCAAGTGTTATTTTTGCTAATACACACAAAAGGCCAACACACCTCGTTCTGACTCCTCCTGTTGCATTGACTGGTGTGTTTGCATTCCACTTCTTGTCTTCTACTCTCTAATCCTCTGCTTGTTTCCACATTGTTCTCATTTAATCTCCATTCATTCTGTTCTTAGCATGTGTTGCTAAAACTAGCAAAATGCTAATTGCAGGTCAGAGGTCAAAACAGCTATTTTTTTAACCTTAAAAACATTTATTTTGAAAATCACTTTTTTACAATACATTTTGAACAAAGAGATCTGCATTATATTAAAGGTTGTTTTCAGGTGAATTTACATGTTGTATTCTTGGATTAGCATCATGAGTCATCAGTTATGCTAACACACCTGTCTAAGCTAGCAACGGATTTCTTTTCAATTCAAAAGTGTGATGTAAGACACAGATCTCCCTCCTTAACAGCAACACAAAAGAAAAAAAAAGCATTATTGTGTTAAATACCTTAAATATGTATCAGGATTTTTCTTTAAACAGTCTTAGGTTTACTATACTTTACTTTACTCTGATTATTCGAATCCCAGTAACGTTTAACAAATGTATTTAACTCTCCTGAATACACAATTCAATTGACGGAAACTAATAATTGATTTATAGGCACATTTGTCACTTGTGTGTATCAAATGGAATATATATATGTACAATAAAAGTCCAGAGAAAGATAAATAAACTAAACGAAAAAAGGAGTTTGAGCCCTTTTATTGTACTAATATATGATAGAAATGCTTAATACAAAGCTTAGGACAAAAAAAAAAGAATTAAAATGCAAAAACAAGAAAAGTAACATAGTACTAGAACCATAATAATAGGGTGTGTACTGAGGCTAGTGACAAAAAGCGAGACAGTGTGGCGACGGCTTACTTTCTGATTTAAAATTCTTTACTATATTATTTTATACTTACATCTATTAAGTATCCTTCAATGAAAAAAATAAACAAAAGTGGAAAATATAATAAATAAAATAAAATGTGTTTTTAATTCATTAAAAAAAAAAACCTAAATAAAAAGAGAAATACTCCAGAGATATTCCTTCATCAAATGTCATTGAGATATACTGTATAAACCTGTACAAAAACAAAAATGACTCCAAAATGTAGTTTCACTCTTCATACCTCACAATGACCGCAAAATATTTTTGAAAGGATCGCATGAGGCCCCTGGGCCGCACTTAAAACGAACAGCCTTGACTCTGCATTTGCACGTTTGCATTCCAACTTCTACTTGTGTATTTGCAAAGAACATTTAAAAACAGTTGAAGAAAAAAAACATATCACTTTGCAGCGGATAGTATATTTGAGCTCAATGGACAGTTTTTTTACAGAGTTTTTACATTTTTTCAACAATTATAATTTCCCAGAAAATGAGACGCATGTCTAACTTAAACCCACCATAAAATCATAATTTATCCCCCATGATGCATTGCAACAGTCGACCCTCTGCCGAAGATTTCGTCAGAAAATATGTTTTTCCCATCAAACACTTTTGATTTCCATGGCAACAAAGACCCTCTACTTTATAGCTAATGCTAATGCTAACAACACTCATTCATGGATGTTTAATCCAATTTCATGGTTTATCAACTTGTTGATGAAAATATTTGTAAGTAAATAAGTAAACAGACCTGAGAGCGACCAAGGATTATAACAAAAGCTCCAGAGCTTAAACATTATTATATTATATACATTATTTTGATTTGCGCACCGGGACATAAATCTAGATTTAAAAAGAACAACAAATAAAAAGACTTTAAATGGGTTGACCGTCAAGTATGTGCGTGTAATTGGTGCAGTGGGTCATGGTGAGATGTGGACCGACAGCTCGACACAGCAGAGCTCCTGCTCCGGGCGAGACTTGCATAAAGAGTCTGCGGTGCGAAGCCGCTCACACTCTTCTCCAGTCAGAGAGCAAACGCCGTTTACGCACATTTGTCTCCGCCGTCCTCCACCCCATCGTGTCGAAAATGTCGGACGACCAGGCCGTGAATTTGACCAGAAATCATACAGATCTTCACTAACATGTTGAATAAAACCGGTGGAACCAGCAGAGAAAAAAGGAGTTAAAAATACCAGAGAGTGGAGGATGTTCTCCTGCTGGTGGAGCTAATTATATGGATGAGGTCAGTTTTGTGTTTACATGTCGTTGTCTCTCTCTCTCACGTCTACTACGCAACAAGCCCGGGGCACAGATGGCTCGTATGTAGGAAGCCTCGCACTTCCTCGTGTTGACATATGTTGTCTTTTCCAGAGCAGGCGGATGAACCTGTTCAAACAGGCTCGACTCGCACCGGGTCAGGAGTTTAGTGTCCTCAGACCGAGAGGATCGGTGAAGGGATTCAAACCCACAACTCTTTGCTGTCAGGGTTTAATGAAAACAGTAATAATATCATCAACTAATCACATACTGTTATCATAGACTTGGGTAAATATGCAGTTCTTACCAAGTTTATAACACTATGGGCTTAGTTTAGTGGATACTTGATCTAGTACATTTCCCTGGAAAACAACATAGCATCGGAAAAAAAACAGGATAAAAAATAGAATTAAAAATAAATACATTGGCTGAAAAAAACAATATTGGATTTCAAAATAAATATATTGGCTGACAAAATAGATTTTGGATTTTAAAATAAATATATTGCTGACAAAAATAATATTGGATTTTAAAGTAAATATATTGCTGACAAAATAATATTGGATTTTAAAGTAAATATATTAGCTGACAAAAATAATATTGGGATTGAAAATGAATATATTGGTTAACAAAAATAATATTAGATTTTAAAATAAATATATCGGCTGACAAACGAAATTTTGAATTTTTAAATAAATATATTGCTGACAAAAATAATATTGGATTTTAAAGTAAATATATTAGCTGACAAAAATAATATTGGGATTGAAAATGAATATATTGGTTGACAAAATTAATATTGGATTTTAAAATAAATATATCGGCTGAAAAAAATTATAATATTGTTTTTTTATTTAGAGTTTTTTTTTTTAAATAAATTTAATTAAATAATTTCTATGTTTAAATTTTAAATTCCAATAATAAAGACGTAGAAGCACTGCCGCGTCAATTGTTCATTTTGGATTCCAAAGCTAAATAAATAAATAATTTAGCTTTCAATATACAAATTATCGAAAAAATAATAATGTAATTAAATGTAATTAAATTAAAAAATAATAATGTAAATAAATGTCATTTTATGATTAAAAAGGAAAATACCCTTTTAATTAAAAAAAATACAATTTAAAATATTTTAAATGTTAAATTCAATGATTTAATATTCAGATTAAACTTTTATTCTCCATAAAAACTGCTATAATAAAAAAAAATGTGTCAGTTTGTACTTTTTCAATTCTTCAAGAACTTAACAGCATTTTTAGCATCCGTATAATTTCAAAAGTACCCACTTGGTTCTTGATAAAACCTTAATGATATCCATTCCTAGTTGTGAATAGAAGAAAAAAAAATACACAAAAGTTTTATTTAAATAACAGGTTTTCACTAAATAGTATTTTTCTTAATGAAGTAAAATTAACATTTTTCTACCATGTCCACATGTCTAACACCACATTCTCTCTTTGTGACCTGGTCATGTGACCGAGTACGTCTCAGTGAGTTATAGTCGCAGTGAGTTATAGTTGCAGTGTTACTTTCCTACAGACTCTCACCATATCTTGCTTTCCAGCAGCTCCTTTTTTGGTACAATTTAAACTGGTCGGGCAACAAATGCATCTTCCTGCAAGTTTGTTTTCATCTACTATCATACACTATTGAAAACAAAACACTTCTAAACAACCAAATGTTTTAATCCTTGTGGTATCTCAGGGTCAAGGTGACCCGATGGCCAAAAAGACAAATGTATTTGTGGTATCCCTGGTGTTGTCTGAGGGTCAAGGTCAATTCAGGCCTTCGGGTCACCTTGACCCTGAGATAACACAAGGGTTAAATGCTCAAACAATACAATAACATTACAATCATTTTCATTGTTATCGTTTAATTCAAGTAATACATCAACGTGTGAGTTTGATTGACCAGAACCTACATTTGTAATTCAAATACATTTGAAAGATTCATATTTATTCATTTGATGTCTTCACGTTTGCCACACAGAAGAGCTGGAGGACACTTTTTGGGGGGCGAGTCTGAAGACCTGGTCCTCGGGGGAAACAATGAATGGACGGACATGCTAAGCCTTCTCTTCGTGGATCCACCATCATCTCGTCCGTGTCACTGACTCTCGGTCTGAAAAGTCCATCTCTGGGCGTGAAGCAGGAGGTCGGACGGCGACACGTGAGCGCCAGCGTCGCCCTCTCACCCGCCCCGCTTAGTTCTGGATGAGGTTCTTGGCACCGTTGGCGGTGGCGGCGGCGTCGTCGTGGCGCAGCTGGGAATCCCAACGACACGTACACATATGCGGGGTATGGGACGACACTCACACACACACACACACACACACACACACAACTTAAAATGCAGGTCTGTACATTCCTAATGACTCCAGTGGCATGGAAACACCACAAAGTTGAACACATCTGCCTCTGCTTTCGTTACATGTCAACACAAATACTCGTTTTAAAAGAGGATCTCAGATTGAGGGGGGAGGATGGGGGAGGAGAGGGGGAGGGAGGGGAGAGGGGGGAGGAGGGCGGGGGGTTATTAAGCAAAAACCATCTGTTTTCTGTCGTGACATAATACATCTGTTGTCGGAAACGCAAGATGTAACAACAATCATCACCTCTTTTCATTGAAGATGTATAGTTTTGTAGGTAGTCCATTGATAGGGGTGATGATGTTGGTGGATGACATGGTGACTGAGAGTCAATACAAGGAGGTGATGGAGAGAAGACGATACCAAGGTTGTCGTTGAGAGTGACTGGAAACGTCAGAAGGTAAAAGTTCAGGTGGCTTAAAGAGGGTTTTTTTCCTGATGAGACTGAGAAAATTAAGAGTTTGAAGAGTGGAAGGATAATCAAGATAAGTTAGGGAAGATAAAATGTTACTCGACATGAACCTGTTTGATGGAACTTGTTAAACAATAGATGGAATCATTTTTTCATTCAAAATGTACTGCTTTTTATTTATTACCCGGTCTTTTTATTTGTTTTTTCATCGTTTGAATTGTATACGTTTATTTATTTTCAAAATATTTTATATACTGTATATATTACATTTTTTATATTTAATATTTTAAATATTTTCTCGTATATTATTCTACTTTTGTTTTTTTATTTTATCTTTTGTACAAATAAAAACTAAAATTTCTATTTACATGCAATGTAAAAAAAAATGTTGTCAATATAAACTCAGTCAATAAAGCTGTGTTTGATTTAGTTTCAATTCGAATATTTATTGTTTTTATTTCAGAAATAAATACGATTTTTCAGATTTTTCTCTATGTACACTTTGCTGAATTTATATTGTGGTGAACATGAAGTCACTACAGGTTGTAGTATGAGTAAAATACAACAGATATTTAGTTATATTTAATTGACATTAAAAGTTAATCACACGTTTCACATCTTTCGTATGTTTATTTATTAATTCGTAGTCAAATAATTGCTTCACGTAATAGTTCTTGTCCCTAATATTTATCTTTTTACATCTTCAATCTTTTTTTAAAATTAAAATCTGCTTAAATAGCTGTTAAATCTAAATGTTTACTTCAGTATCTTCCTATAAAGACTGAAAAATATTCCGTTTCTACTCAGTCTTTGCGAATGAGTCACCCTCCGGCGAAGGCGACATCCTGTTTGTTATGGTCTTATTGTGCTCAAGTTCAGGAGCGACGTTAGCTTCAACGTTTGTCACCGGCAGAACAAAAATCCTTTTTAAAATATTAAATATTCAGTGTTTCGCGGCATCCATTATTCAGGCGCATCCATTTAAGGCGACGACCGCGGTCAGGTCGGAGCGCCGTTCTGCTGAGCGGGAGGTAAACTCAGGGACGAGCTGAGTGTTTCTCTTTATTTTATCCTTTCACTTCCTGTCTTTTTTTGGAGCGTGCACTCTGCTCCCGGAGCTGGCGAGTGTGTCCGTAACCACGGCTCTGTGCGTTAATGTCCCCGTAGGCCGGCGCTCAGACCCTGGCCCATCTCCCGGCGTCCATCTTTTATGCACACACACACTCACACACACACACACACACACACACACACACACACACACACACACACACACACACACACACCAACACTGGACAAGCATATTCTCACTCTGTCATTGAAGTGATAGACTGAATTAAGTTTTTAATTGAATTTAGATACATCTTCATATTTGCTGACAATCATTACACAATATATTTACATGTCTTTATGAAATATTACAATTGGAATTTACATAAACTTTATACAAAATATGCCTGACTTCAATGCCTGGATATCGCGGGTTCCTTGTTACTGTGTTTCAGGAGAACCAAACAATTGACCCAAAATTCACAGGTGTCTGGAAGTGCTTTAGTTTCAGCAAGTAGGTGCTTTAAGAGTCTGTTAAAAAGAAATAAAAGAGAGAAAAGTCCCAAAAGTACATCGTCAGCAAAATTGTGAATGCTGTTTTTTTTTCTTTTCCGTTTTCCTCAGTTAAATTGCTTTTTTTCGTTGACTTGGATGAACATTTGATCTTGAATTCAACTGCAAAAACAACAACAGAGACCCATTTAAATAGAGTAAATTCATAATATTTACACATAATGTGAGTATTGGTTTATAAAAATGAATCTTTTCTTCTTCTTTAAATATGATTTATGTTTATCTACAGTTCTCAGAACAGAAACCTAACCACGATGAAACATACTTCTATCATTCATTTCTACTGGTAATGATTGTGGATTGCCATATTTATGCAGCAACATGTGGTTGCGATGAAAACGGGGGGCTGTCGAGGGGAGGGGGGCGGGAAGGGGGCCCTAAGACTGGATGTATCTACCAGCGGGTCGGTGCACACGTTTAAAGCCATTCTCCACCTCTAAAGCTCTTCGCACGATGGCAGCGGAAAAGTCAAATATTCCTCTTTTAAAAAAATAACACGTGGTGATTCTGTCACAGCGAGAAAAGAAGAACGTAAAGCGCCGGAGTCCAAACCGTCGTCCGATGAAAGGTCATGTCCAATAGCCCCCCCCCCCATTCCCAACCCCCCCTCCCCCCTTCCTCCTCCACTTCCCCCGCAGGAGTGTCCAGAGAGTAGAGCGCCCCCTTCGGGGTCCGTAGGGTAGTCATCCGGCAGGCGCTCGAGCCCGAAAGCGGCGAAATGGTTACTGCTTGCTGTTTGGCTAGATATCATAGGTTTTGACTATAGAACCAAAGAAACGCTCCATCGTGGCGATGAACTCAAAGGTAAGCATGCTCGTCAAAGGATGTTCTTGATATACAGTAATTATAGGAAAATAGACTATAAGGATGACTCCTTGAAAATCATTTATAAAGCTTTCCTGGATGCAGACAGCTCGGCTACGAAGTAAATACTAAACAAAACAAAGTCTTAAAGTATATGCAAACACAAGCATAAATATTTGATCCACAGAGAGTAAGCTACGAATGACAAAGATTAGTGATATATTGAAATTCTGGAACAGGCACCGTTTTTTTGTCTTTTTAAAACTCTTCTTTTTTTTTCTTTTTTTTCCTTTTTTTTTTCTCGAGTGTCTGTCCGTGGTAATAAGGTGTAGACCAGATCCTGAAAGAGTCATCGCTGACTGAAGTGTTGGGTGCAGCTGCAGTCCATCCGAAAAGTCTCGCCATCGCGTCTCTCCAAACCAGCTCGGAAAAGTTGGTGCAACTGTTTCGTCTCCCACGTGATTTCTCTCTCTCTCCCAAATCCTCCCCCCTTTTCTTCTTCCTCCTCCTCCTCCTCCTCCCCCGTGATTAACGCTGCGGGATGAGCCACCACACACCTTCCGGGGGGGTTTTAATGGACGTAGTAGAGCCAGTAGACCACGTTGAAGAAGGAGAAGACGGTGGGGAAGATCATCCTGGACCACTTATCGATAGAGTTCACGTCGGACAGGTCCGGAATGTTTACCTTGAGCTGGGAGGCCCGTCTCCGTAGGCGCGACTTCTTCTGGGCGTGGCGCTCCAGGGCGCTGTGGCCATAGTTCTGGCGGGCCATGGCTGCCCGGCGGTACTGCAGCGTCGAGCTGTCGTAGGCCAGCATGGTGTTGCGCGGGTCCCCGGGCGCCCCCAGACCTCGGGACAGGTCGCCGGCGCCGCCCATCTCGTTCTTCATCTCCAGGGTGCTGAACAGGATGTTGTCGTCGGGGGTCATCTGTGTGAGGGCGCAGGTAAGATGAGAAGAGACTGCCAGGAGGAGGCGGCTCCAGTCACAGTCAACACGACTCGTGAGGCGGTTCATGGGTGATGCAGATGAGTCAGAGTGGGTTAAGTTAACGAAAGTTTAAAACACACGTACGTTGTGGCCGTTAAACCTTTAGTCCGACCAACACCTTTGGAGATGGATTTTTTAAACTGCAGTATTTAATTTTCTGATTGATCAAATAGCTCCAATGAACTAACCATTTTATTTTGTATCTATTATTGTAATAACCTTAAATACAACTCTCTTAACCCTTGTGTTATCACAGGGTCAAGGTGACCCGAGCGCCCAATAAAAATGTGTTTGTGGTATTCCTTGTGTTGCCTCATTTGTTTTTGGGTCACTTTGACCCTGAGATAACACAAGCCTTAAGTTCAGTTTTTCTTTGTGAAAATAGTTTGAGTAAATATTGATATTGCAGTTTATTTTATTATGAAATGTTATCTTTTTTTTCCCCCTTTGTTTACTTACTCTGTATTTTTTTAGATTTTGGCTCAATATATAAAGAAACCCCTGAGGAAATTGAATCTCCCACCCCTGATCTAAACACTTTTATGTTAGAATTATTTTTGCTTATTTAAACAACACTAAATGTATATTCATAGAAGACACTTGTAACAGGTGAACTCATAATAGGAAAAGCACCAACGTACAAACATTTCAATATAATTCAATTAGAAAATCTCAATTTATTTTAGTCTTAACTATTTCAGTTATTGTTTTCAAAAGTAGTTTAATGTTTATTTTGGACAATATTGTTGTGGTTTTTTGTAATTAAATGATACGCTTGTTTTTTATATTCAAGTCTTCTTGTTGCCTGATCCCTGGATAACCAAGGCTTCTCAAAAATATCTTTAAATATCTTCTCATTCATCCCATGTTTGCACTGTTTTTTGGCACTTCATTGTTTATTTTTTGCATTTTCCATCCATCCTGAGTGCACAAAATTAATATTCCTTAAGAATTACTAAAAATAGATAGGATGATGTGTACATTGTCAATATATACTTGCGATAAAAGCTTCTAAAAATCTAAAAATCATTATTTGGCCCCTTTGTTACCTTATTGATCAAAAATGTACAACAATTTTTTTTAAATAAAAAGTGCAATGTTCTTGCTCATGTGTTATAAATAAATTAAATAGCAGGTATTTAGTTTATTGGTAGACATGGTATTATGGTTAAAAAAAACAAGGTTTTTAAAAACCTTTTTAAAGTAAAGATTTAGCTTTTTAGTGATTGAATAAAAAGTTAAATGTTTAAAAACCAAGTGGAATGTTTTAGTTTTTATTAATTCAATAAATAAATGTACATAAATAGTTTAAAAGAACCTGCCTTATAAATTGTAATTTTGCTTGATTCATTTCAATGTAGCATTAAAGATACTTAAAATCAACAAGTATTACGTAAGATTGTTAAAGATAATTCAATGTTCATTAATGGATTTTCTTTTTAATCTTATAGCAAAATAAAAAGCTTACGACGCTATCGTCAAAGTCAAACGGCCACAAAGTACACAAAGCAATATTGTGTGAGTAAACTAGCTCTGAGTGACAACACAAGCACAGACTATGACGTAAACATTCCTGGGAGAGCGACTCCGACAGCTAATCGTCATGGAGAAATATCTTCATTGTCATCCCAGAATTTCAACCGCTGTGTGTTAAAATTCTGTTGATTCACAAGACAAACTGAAGAAATAAAAAAAGGAACTCAAAGGTCAAAATAAATGTGACAGGAGAAGGTTGAGAGAAAATAGCGAGGACTTTGCAAAGATGGAAGGCTAAGAAGGTTCAGGGCAGGTCAGGAGAGACGTTGTGGGGGAAAAGTGAGCGGATCAACATTTCTTCATCCATAGCCTGACTTCTGAGGAGAACGCCCCTGCAATCCTATCCCCATAAAAATAAAGCTTTTATTCCCTTTATTTTTTCATTTTTTAAACTACGTTCAAAGCTTTAACCATTCATGGCGATCCATTTGACTAATCTATGATTTTGTTTGACAGAAAATAATCAAGAGAAGAAATAGTTTCTCCTCCTTTTTCTCTTGTTTGGTCAATTAAATGTTTGGTTTCATACTAGATGTGAAGAAATCAGACTGGCGAGCCATGTGTGTCAGGAAAATGCATGAAGAGCAAAACCAAGAGAGGGAAAAGAAAACACAATGGTGGGAGTGATGGTCGAAAGGTTGCCTTAAAGATCTATAGAAAATCAAAGAAATGCACAAAAACTACAGCATTTTCCTCTGATCTGGTGTTGATTCAGATTTATGACAGTTTTGACTTTCAAAACCTCCAGTACCTTATTTCTTTGCTCGCCTAGTCCTAATGCGGCATCGTCCACAAAGATGGGATCCCACATCGAGTCATACGCGTCAATTTCCCTCTGTTTCATTCTGGCATACAGAGCATCATCTCTCTGAACTACATTTCCCACCAGCCACTGCAAGCATACAAAATTAGCACCGTTACTTGGGGGAAATCGTAGCTTGCCACACTCAGAAGGAAAGGCTGTTTTCGTAATTTTTGATGTTGCTGTTGCTCCGGCTAACTCAAGCAGCTGAATAAAATGTAGAGGGCGCCGCAGCCTGTGAGGTTTTCGGACCCCGTAGCCCCCTTGGTTTTTTGTAGAGACACAGAAATATGCCGACAAAACAAAAGCAGGTGATTCACTCCATTCAATTACCGCTGAAGAATTAGTGAGTTGTCGTTTCTTCAATTTCATTCAGCTGTCGTTGATATAAACCACATAAAAATGGATGGCTAGCAAAGAGAGATGTTAAAAAAGACATTTGGTCACAGCATTACATTTTTTTCCTCCAGAGCAAAAAAGAAGTCATTGCTGACACAGAAACAATCACACACGTTAAGAGGATGGACAGAACGGAAGAGGGGGGCTCAGCTGCAACAGTACCTTGTTGGGGTCTGGTCTCAGCTTCTCATTATTGGCCGTGGCGGCTTTCTCGGCCGCCTTCTTCTGTCTCTGAGGACCCTGGCCGAAGAAGATGTAGTTGACGAAGGCGTACTCCAGCAGGGCCAGGAAGACAAACACAAAGCAGCCCATCAGGTACATGTCTATAGCCTTCACATAGGGGATCTTTGGCAGCGTCTCCCGCAAGTGGGTGTTGATGGTGGTCATGGTCAGCACCGTGGTGATTCCTGGAAGTCCACAGAGTCACACCATCAGAGAGGAGAGGAGAGTTGTTACCATGTGTTGACCGTGCTCTTCTGAATTCTAAAAAAAACAGTCTCAAAATAGAACATTTTCACCTGAAAGGGGTCGAACCCTGAATGAATAATGCATCTTCACTATATGGTGCTCTTCTTCTCTCACTTCCCTTTTAGCACGATGCGTTCAAGTGTGTCTGGTGAGTGACCACTACTACCTTTTTATAGTTGACAAGTCCATTATGTGGCGTGTTGTAGCTCCGTGGAAGTGTGTCAGTTCCATGAGAACATTGCATGGTTGAATTTAATATTTCAAATTGTTTTACTTTTTTTTTTTTAAATAAATGAATCCAATAACTATAATATTAAAAGGTTTCATTTGATTTTCTTTTAATAACATAAATACAAAAAAGAAGAATATTTTCCAAATTAATTAACCCTTGTGGTTTCTCTGGGTCAAGGTGAACAACACAAGGGATACTACAAGCACATTTGTTTTGGGGCATTTGGGATACATTGACCCTGAGATAACACAAGGATTAGTATTACATTACCACCATGATTGGCTAGTAAGTAGCTCGGTCCTCTTTTGGCACTTTTATTCCAATATCTTTATATTGTATTTAAAAAGCTAAAAATATTGAAGTTAAAAATGTAGTTTTGAGTTATTGGTATTTGCTGAAACATATATAGATATATAACTGTATAGCAACTGAGGAGAGCTTTCAAAATGATTTGGTGTCAAATATTGGAATGAAAAAATGTGAATATTGAAAAGTTGAATGTGTTTTTATCGTGTATTTAATCCAATATTTCCATATTGAAAGTAAGTAACAGTTATTTGTAAATGTTGAATTGAATAATAACATTTTTAGAATGAATGACACATATAGTTTCATATTAAAATACCAATAATTAAAGTAAATAACTTCTAAATACAATATTTAAATACAATATGCCTTTTTAAATTCAATGTAAGAATCTGGTGTATTAGCGCCAACTGAAAAATCTGAATTTAAAAGGCTACAAATGTAAAAATATTGAATTAAGAACATTTATTTTGAAATGTATGGAATTAGAATATGAAACTCTATGTGTAAAAAAAAGGAATTGGGAAAATATTAGATTTTTAAAAATGAAATACAAACCTTTATAAATATACAAATGATTTAATCTAAGGATTCCCGGAAAAATGATTTTAATTTTAAAAACTTTAGATGTTAAATTCAACCATTGAAAATTCCGATGGCACTGCTGTATATCCACGTGTGTTTACTGACATTGTAATGTAAAGCTTTGCTATCTGGGCTCACCTGTGTGTGCTACACATGTGCTCAGTGCTGTGTAGATTAATCCTCCTCGTGCACAATATGCATTTGCTCAAATTCACACGTATCATAAGAACCCTGGAGACAAAGCTCAACCCCTCGTCGGCTCCGACTTCGCGTTTGAACAGACGCTGGGAGATCCGCTTGAAAACTGACATGCATGCGTACGACAAACATGTCCTATAATGTCCCTACGAGATCCTGGCTAGCATAGCTATTAGCTAGTAAACATTCAGGAAGTCATCAGGCATGATGAGCCAAAAAAAGCTTTGAAAGACAGACGGACGATGGAGAGAAAGACGGCTTCAAGGTCGAGCCGCGTCGCTTCTCTGGCTGCGTGAGTCATGCATATAGTCATGTCTGAACAACAACAGACATTTATCTCCGCAGCCTATCACAAGCTGCGATCACTCACATGCTTAGAGCAAACAACAGAAGCAAAGGCTCATGACAGACGATCCCGACAACGTAAAAGAGGCTGGAGGACGCTAAAGTGGCCGTGTTTATAGCGCGCTGTCATTTCGCTCTGGGTTGTTTATCCGCGGGTCATTGCTCAGCAGAGACGAGGCGATCCTACCCAGGGCCACTCTGGCAGCCGAGGCATCATAGTTGATCCAAAAGGAGACCCAGGAGAGGATGGTAATCAGGATGGAAGGCATATATGTCTGCAGGATGAAATAACCAATGTTTCTCTTCAGTTTAAAGCTGAGAGAAAGGCGAGGGTAGGAACCTGAAGGAGAAATGTGATAGAAATAAATGTGTGTCATTGACAAGAACCTTCTTTTTTTCTTCTTCTTCTTCTTGTTGTTGTCACAGAGAAACAATTGCTTATGATCCGGGCACGATGGAAAACATATTTACCTGTGGAGAAGACCACATTCTTGGAGATGAGTTTATAATCGACAATAGAAAACTGTGGCAGCTCTATTCTGTCGACACCAGACACTGCTCCGTCTCCGCCGCGCCAGTAAAACTCAATATCGTCCGTGGTGTAACCATCTGCAGGGGAGAGAGAAAGAGTCGCCGCTTGTAATCGAATCCAAAGGCTGGTGTCAACTTTTATATGGATTCAGAGCTTCATCGGAAACACCTTGGAAAAGTCTTTATTAGGGGAGTGTATTGAGAACCAGGCGATACCATACACATCACGATACAGGGGCCACCGTATGATTATTACTATAGTAACGAGGATATATTTGTAGTATTGTCGAGTACTTGACTCTGGTGTTGCAGAATTTACAGACCAAATGACTCTTGACGAAGTCGTAACTGCTTTAATTTATTTTGAAACTAAAATATCTCCAAACACCAGCTTTGAAAAGCTGCTGGAGTCGACTGTATCCTCTTGTCCTCAGTCATCGCCGGGATCTCATTGTTCCTATTGCTACTGAGGAGGTAATGAATGCTCTCTAGTGGACGAGAGGTTAATTGCAACCGAAAAATGAACAAATGCCTTTAAAATTGTCATGGAAACATGAATATATATAGATATAGATATATCTATATATACACATATACATGGAGTGAGAGAGAGAGAGAGAAATACAATAAATTATCGACATGTAATCAAAATATAAACCATAAAGGAAATATCATAAAAAATACATTTTGATTGCAAATAAATGAAATTAAATCATTTAATAATAATCATAATAATTGTTATGTTGAATATCGATATGGTATTGTGAGAGAAAAAAACATTGCGATGCTTAAGTTTATCGACAATCTCTAGGGTTTATTCAAGGGGTTTTAAACTTGCGACCCATGGGCCATTTGCAGGCCCATGACATGATATTCTGCGGCCCTCCAATTTTCATGAGTGCAGGCTAAATAAAGGGACTCCGTTTTCATTCAACGTCAGATGGTCAAGGAACAAGTTCACCAAATGTTTTCACTTACATAGCCATGATTACATAGTTAAGATGGATCAAAATATCAAATTTAAGGTGTTTGAACATCTTTTGTTAAAAGTCAATATCTTAATAAGAATCTTTATATTTCAGTCATTTCTGTGAAATTTGAATTCAAGTTGATCAGCATGGCTCCTTCGTTCCATCTGATAATATAAGAATATTATATAGTAGTAGTAGTAGTAATATAATATAGTTGACAAAAGTTAAGATGCAACTATGTGAACAACATGATTTTATGAGTAAATCTAACAAACCAAAACAGATTTCCCTGAAACACAAAGATTACAGGTTGTCTCTGTTTAGAGATCAGACTAAAGATCTACAAAAGGACTTCCTCCTGACTCTGGAATAAGAAGTCCTGTGTTTCATCTGTCAGTTAAAGATGGAAAACACCCTCTCGCTTGTTTCTGTACTTTGTACTTTGTCTGCCTTATATTCAAAATAAAGGCAGTGACCTACTCAGACAGCATGAATTATTAAACTCGGTGGGTCTTTCTTTTTTAAATGAACAAACGTCTTTGTTCCTGCGATGATGGGATTGAAAGTGAAGGTTGACGTAATATTTGGTTGGTGTTGAGATGAAAAAAGAAACGTCACTGGGTTGTTTTTTTCTCCTTTGGATATTATTAGCTAGTACATGAAGGGTTTTTGTCTGCGTCTGCCATCCTTCCTGTCTCTCTGCCAGGGACATGCAGACATGAATGAACTTTACCAAAACATTCCCAAGCTGGAGTGGAAATCTTTTCATCTAGATCCGAGATAGGTGGATGGAAGGGAAAGGTTTTTGTCACGATAACAGGAGTATTGAGGGGAAAAAACACAGCTCAGAGGTTTAAAAAAAAATGTAGGTTAAATTAAAGCAACCCTAAAACTATGGAAGTATAAACGTACCAACAGATTATTTAATGGTTGAATTTCAACAATAGAAACTTTTAATTTTTTGACATGAATGTTGTAGGGTTTCTTTTAAACATTAAAAAAATATATATGTATAGATCAACCATTTATATATTAAAATGGTGAACATGTTTAATGATATAATTGAATTAGAAAATTTGAATTTGGTACAAAAGAATGGTTGTATTGGTATATTCTTAATTTAAAAATACTTCTACAAAAGTCAGTGCTTGAAAATAAATGTAAATAAAATTATTTAGGTTAAATCCAACCATTCAACATCTTGATGGCATAGATATATTTCGATACAACATGTATTATATATCATTCAAAAACAAATGAAAATGTTAATATAACTAATTTGTTTTATATTTGTTACTTTAAATGTTATTCTGTACAAATGGAACAGAGGGGATTTTTAGTCCCTTTCTGGACGAAAAAAAAACTAATATTTGATAATGATTGAAATAAACAAAAACAGTTTCTGCAGCCATTAGTATGATCCAAGATTATTTCTGATACAAATAATTTGTTAGACTTTCCAAATATTTATGGCATCAGCTATTTTCTCCGATTCAATTCTCCACACAAATAGATCCAAATAATAAATACACAACAATACTGTTTTAATACGCAACAGTACTTTTAAAATATATATACATATATTTTTTCTAAGTTTGCGTTGACCGAGGATGAGAGGATACAGTTGACTCCAGCAGCTTTTAAAATTGATGTTTTGGTTTTAAAATGAATGAAATCAGTTACGACTTCGTCAAGAGTCATGTGGTCTGTTTTATCTGAAGCACCAGAGTCAAGTACTCGACAATACTACAAATATATCTTATCCCAATATGTCGTATCGTTTGCCCCCTGTATCCTTATACGTATCACAAGTTCTTTTCCAATTCAATTACATCATCGAACAAATTCACAAGACCACAAGTTAGTCAATAGTTTTCTGAATCATAAAAGCTATTTCTGATCAGGCACAATCACACAAACACTTTGAGCAACTGTGTGGGAAACTTCTCTCCTTCTACAGCGGCTGATGTTCATCCATAAATCAATACACGTGTTGTTGGACATTTCAAGATCAGGGCTTCCGTCTGTACGCACATAGCTGTAGTGTTCCGTTCAAATCAATTATTGCTCAGCATGGGAGACCACTGGCCTCAGCCACAGCTGCCGATCCATCAAGGGATCGCGGGTTTCAACTCTTGTGTTTGTTAAAAATGCATCAAGTTTATCAAGGGAAGTGGGAATTCTCTGGGCTCATTAGTCTGAATAAAATAGCGGGGATGAGCCGTGAAGCCAAGCCAACGTTAAAAACCAGTTGCCAGTTAATCCATAGAAGAGCAGATCCTGCCTGGTGATCAAAAACTGGAGCCGTGAGTGTAAGTGTGAGTCTAAGTGTGTGTGATGAAGAGATAAAAAGAGATGGAAGAAAATAGGAGCGGATGAGTCTGTGTACAGAGGAGAGATGAGAAGTGGATGATGAGCAGAAAGAGAGAGAGAGAGGGCGGTTCTGACCCACTCTTGCTTGAACGTACTGGCAGGAGTGATATAAACCCAAAGAGAGATTGATCCCGGTGTTGTCTCCGGGCCCACGATTCCCGGACTCTTTGTCAACCGAACCAACATGGCGGCGAGTCTGACGTCACAACAATCCGGGAGTTGAATTAATTACTGGGGGGATGTTATCAGCCGGAGAGCCATTTGTGATGTCTTGATTCGTATCTGCTGATATCCCATCAGCTTCTCTCAGCATTTTTTCTTCACCAGCCCAGTCTTATCAACCTGCCTTCCTACCTCGGCCCGGGCCCCGACAGACTGTTTTTTCCCAGCCTCCGGATTTTTAGCGCCGCATGTGTACGTGGGATCTGTTTAAAATCTACGTCTAACGTGTGGGAGTGAGAGCCGGTTGTCAGGGACGACGGTACTTACAGCTTTCAATCTCCAGAGTGCAGTTCTGCTCGTCCAGAGGGTACCGGCGCAGGTCCATCATGCAGGCTGCGGTCGTGGTGATCCTTAAAAAAAAAACGGACAGAAAAAAAAATGAGTCTTTAGTTTGATGGAGTTTTTGGGAGGAAAAAAAAAAAGTTTAGTGCTCGTCATTTATATTCCAAATGCAGCTCTAGCAGAAACCTCAAGATATACTTCTTTAATAACTCTGCCGGTGACCTTCTTAGAAGGTGAACCTCAATAAAAGCTGCGAGAAACACTGTAATTCCAAAGTTAATTATCTTTCGAGACTGTCTGTTCGTATAAACTCTGTGGCAGTGGGCGACGACCGCCCTGTCCGTGGACCGGTACCGGTCCAAGAGGCATCTGTTACAGGGCCACACAGAAAGAAAAATATTGTCATATAATGTCAAATATGTTTTGTTTTTGAAAAAAAAGAAAAAGATTGTATTATCAACATTAACATTAGTTAATGACTCTTGACGCGTAAAGATGCTTGTTTCAGTCGAGTAAACTCAAAAAGTAAACGCGTAAATTAGTGAAAACTAGTGAAAAAACAAACTATATGATTTGTTTATCTGACAGGTAGTCTGTGAATATCACGCTTAAATTAAACTGGGCCGAGGTAAAAAAAAAGGTTATGGAGTATACATTAGGATTAATTCATTCTTTCTCTAATTAAAAGTATCTATATGTGTCATTATTTACTGTGTTAGTGTTGAAAAAATACCTGTATATGAGTAAAACCTACTTTAATGAGCTGTGGCATGGGGATTGTTGACGCTGTAGCCATTAGCTCCACAGTTAGACATGGAATCTTTCACTATTAAGCAAGACAGATAGGAAAAATGGGCACAATACTACAAAGAGGGATTAGTACTTTAGATTTTAATTTAAGAAGTTAATGATTTGAACGATTTTTAGTCTTTGGTGTCTTTTAAAATCCATCTGCGTCACAAAGATAGTTAAAAATTTACATCAAAAAATAAGTAATATATAACCATTACACTTAAATATCTTGATTTTGTTTTGTCACAATAACATATTGTTATTCAACAGGACTTTATCAATTTTTAATTTATTGTTTTTATTAAATATTCTATATATTTTAAATCATCATTGCTCTTTTTGGGTTTATATTTTTATATTTTATAAAATTAGATTTTTTTTTAAATTCAATAAAATATTCAAAGCATTTGTTCATTTTCGTACAACAAGTACACAACCAGCTGCTGGATGGCAGCAGTCACAATATCCCCCACTGCTTACGGAACAATTAAATCATGCAAGATCCTGGTTTTGACTGAGGACGAGAGGATACAGTCAACCCCAGCAGCGTTTAAAGCTGATGTTTGGACATATTTTGGTTTAAAAACAAATGAAAGCTGTAACGAGAGTCATGTGGTCTGTAAATTCTGCAACACCAGAGTCAAGTACTCGACAATACTACAAATATATCCTTGTTCCTACAGCATCGTAATATATCGTATAGTTGCTCCTGTATCTGATCACAAGATACTAGCCAAAAAACACCTGTAGTAAATACACAATATTTACATAAATTGTTATAATGATGACACAACCTGGTGGTTAAAGATCATTGAGGCAATTTTAAAAATCATCCCTTTCATAACAAAATCATGATCATTTCAAAGGAAAAGCGGGTTCAACCGCTGGGCACATCTGTAGAATCGTCATCATCTCAGCTCATTTCCTGCTAAACGAACGACAAAGTTGGCCAGAGAGGAGACGGACTGGCACCGGGCCGTGAAGTTCCACCCTAGGCCTTTTAAAAGACTGGATCCTCAATGAAGCTTGAGTTACTGGTGAGACACACACACACACTCACACACACACACACACACACACACACACACACACATGCGGGCATTGAGATGTAACGTGATTGTCTCATGCCACCGTTAATAATAACAGCAGCCAGTGAGAGATTTCCCAGTATAGGTCGAAGCATGAATGTGGGTTTCCCTTGTCCTGATGGTTTAGCGTCACATGATCAACCACAGCAGACCAGGAAGTAGTTCTCGAACTACTAAAATGAAATATATCAACATCCTATTTTAACGTTTACCGTAGATCATGTTGTAGAGAACCAGCACAGAAAGACTGTGTGTAAATCAGCTAAATAACATTAGATTATATATTAAATATAAAACATTGTGTCCCTGGTTATAATCAAATCTGCCTTTTTCATGAGAATGTTTGAAAATAGAATTGCATATTTCTATTTACATTTGAATGAGATAAGAGCAATAATAATCAATAATAATCCTTCTAAAAAAATTTAGCAACAGTTAAAAGAGAAATGAATGTGTCTCTTAAATAGATAGAGAATTTTCACCCGTTCTAGTAGAATAACTCACATTTCTCTGATCCTTAAAACTCTTCACCGTCTTCCAGTTTCTTTCAGGATCAATTTTAAAATTCTGGTTCTTAATTTCAGATCTATTCATGGTCAGGCTCCTCCTTACATCACTGATCTGATGTCAGCCTTACACCCCAGCTCGGGCTCTGAGGTCTGTGGATCAGAATCTACTGATGGTTCCTGAACACACTTCAGGACTAGAGGAGAGAAATCCTTCCAGGCTGTTGCTCCTAATCTTTGGAACGATCTTCCTCTTCCTCTGTGTTTGATGATCTACTGACTCCTTCAAGAAACATCTTAAGACATTTTAATTCGTCCTTTCCCCTGATTTTCTGGAACTCCTGCTTTTGTCTTATGTGTCTTCGCCTTTTAAAGCATGTATTTTAACTGTATATTGTTTTTGATTGTTAAGACGCTTTGTGACCCTGGTCTAGAAAGGAGTTTTACAAGTAACTATTACTTACTTACTTACATATTCTATTGTATCATCAGTATGTGTCTTTTTGTACAAAACTCTCTTTTCATTGACATATTGACATTAGAAAATTATCTTAAACCCCGCCCACTAAAAACACACTTTCTTTTTTTCTGGAAATTGAATCTTGTTTAACATAACCTGCTAACCACTCTACTGTGATTGGTCAAATATCGAGGTTTGTCACCACGCGTCAATTCCAGAAGTCTCCAACTCAAAGGGACTCGTTGTATAAACAAAGGGGGCGTTATTACAGCTGGCTGGAGGAGGAGTGAAGCCATTGTTACGTCATAATGGAGTAAGCTCTTGTAACTTATCGTTCGCCCAGATTTCAGACGGGGGAGAACTTTATAAAGTACTAACTTGAAAACATGGTCATGATGAGGAACTTCCCGGTGATGACTGAGGACGAGAGGATACAGTCGACTCCAGCAGCTTTTAAAGCTGATATTTGGAGATATTTTGGTTTCAAATCAAACAAAAGCAGTTACGACATCGTCAAGAGTTATTTGATCTGTAAATTTTGCAACACCAGAGTCAAGTACTCGGACAATAATACAAATATATCCTCGTTATTACAGTATCACTATATATCGTACCGTTGACCCTGTATCGTGAAACGTATCGTATCGACAGATTCTTGCCGATACACACCTCTAATGAAGGCTTAGTCTCCTTCAAAGTAATAATTCTAACCAGGCAACGACACACTTGGACAATGGATCGTCTCAACCATCATACATCGCGAAGCTTCATCACAACGACACAGTTGTCTCGCTGAGGCCGTCGTCTTTAATAATTAAGAGCAGAGGTTTATTTGAAAATCCTTCCACATCAGATGTGCTTCTCCCCAGGGACCAGCCTGGCAAATGTGGGATTTATTTTTCCTTTTTTCTTTCTTTCCCTTTTTTCGAGATGTAGCGCCACATCCTTTCTCTCCCCGAATCGCCGCCTTCTTTCTCTCCTGGTTCCTTACGTAAGCGGCAGCTAGCAAGGCCGCAGTGCACCGGGGGATTGTCTTCTGTCTGTCCTACTTTACTCATTAATGGCCAAAAACTTGGTGGAAATCAATGCTCGCAGGCCCGGTCAGTCATCGCCCGACATCATGGCCGCTAATAAATCCACGCGCTAGCAGAGGAAGCACACGGGAGAAGAGAAAAACGAGGGCGAAATGGCAGGGGTAAAAATACCAGCCTATTTATAGCCCACCTACATCATCAGCAGAAGCATTTTTTTTTTTTTTGTCTGAGGAGAGACTCTGCATCAGTGATCAAGAGCTGCTTCTGCATCCCCTCGCCTCGCGAGTACGTCCAACACAACCACTCTGAAGGAGGAGAGACAGATGGGGGTTTCTTTGCTCCAGTGTTTGTCTCTCTTCCTCCTCCTCCTCTTCTTGGTCTTTGCTGCAGTGGATCTTTTGCAGCAGAGATCATGAAGCACAGGCCTGTTTGCTTTTTCATCACCACACACACAAAAAAAAAAGGGCCCGGTCCATCTCTCCATCCAACCCGATCACACAGATTCAAACACGCTACATTTGCTTGGCGTCTGAATTAATAGGACATGGAGTTCTAAAAAAAAAAAAAAAGGCTGTTTCTCTCCTCCCTGGGTGTTTGTGCATGCGTGAATGTGTCTGTACTTCCCCTAAAGCAGCCGTTGCACCTTTATTCCAAATGACCTTGTTTAGGGGCAAACAAAACCAGCAAACATCCTGAGAAAAAATCTCATTCCAAGGTGGTCGAAGGCATTTTAATCTCAATAAACACTGTTTACTCTGTAAGAAACGCTTCATTTAGATGGAGAATCTAGTAGAGGTGTTAAGCAAGAATCTTAGATACGATACGTATCACGATACGATATATTGTGATACTTCTGGAACATCGCAATGTTTGTAGTATTGTCGAGTACTTGAATCTGGTGTTGCAGAATTTACAGATCACATGACTCTTGACAAAGTCATAACTGCTTTCATTTGTTTTGAAACCAAAATATGTCCAATCATCAGCTTTAAAAACTGCTGAAGTCGACTGTATCCTCTTGTCCTCAGTCATCGACGGGATCTTTCTTTAGCTGCGAAAGACGTAATGAGCGGCCGGAATTTGAATTGCAACACAAAATTGAATCAAAGCATATTTGCACGTTAATTGTAAATCATCATAAAGGAATTATTTCATTTCATACACACTTAATTGAAATACAAACCATAAAATAACTAACGCCATCCAGCGGCCGGGATTTGAATTATAACACAAATATGACGCAGTAAATATTTGCGTTTTAATTGCAAATAAGAAATTGAATTATCGTATTTTACAAACTTTATTGAAATAAAAACCACAAAATAATTATTATTTGAAAGCAAATACTGTATGTATATACATTAGTTTTTTTAATCTTTCTATAAATAAATGGATGCAGTGCTGTTGAATACCATGACAGAAAACATCGAGATATATGTCAGTGTATCAATATTTTCCCACACCCTTAGAATCTACCTCCATTTTGAAAAGAGTGCCTGTGTCGAGTTGAGAAAACATGGCATGCAGGATCATTTGCCTCCTCACAGACTCTGCCAAAATTCAAAATGTCTGCAGACTCCTTACAAAAAAAAGGACCTTTGCATGTGACCAAACGTGCCTCGTGAACATGACACCACCTGAATTTGAATTTAAAGACCCGTATGAACATCACAGCGTCGGAGGCAGAGCACTTTGAAGGCGATGCTAAGCTCGTATTGGCAGCACTGACAGGAGAGAGGAGGGGAGAAAAAAAAAAGGCAGAATCAAATCCTTCTTTCTCCACTCAGCAGCTTTCTCCTTCTGGCCATGCGATGTCATCTATTGAGCTGCAGAGAGGAACACTCCTCGTCATGACAAAACGTCGTCACTCTCCAATAGCACAAAGATATGTCCGCTCACAAAGGAAGCCAGAACGTTCCGTGAGTAAGGAGGGTCGGCGGCAGGTTGAAGGGATTCTTAATGTGTTCACCATTTTATTTTTAACACTGATTCTAGATGACAAATGCTGATCTTCATTTATTTTCTGAAGCTTATTGTCACTGAAAACTGTGTGAGTAAATTGGGAATGTGTATACATTTTTTTCTGTGAGGTTATTCAATAAAACTCCTTTTTTAAATTTGTGTTTTTAACTCCCTCCGCGCACATCTGGGTTGCATTTTTGTTATAATGATTATTATTATTTGTATTTATTTTATTTATTATTGTTTTTGTTATTAAACATAATCTAGTTAAAACCTTTTTTTGTTTTCTGCCTAAAATGTCAAAGTAGTAATAGTAAATAGTAGTAAAAGTAATATCAATGAATAATTTATTATTGTATGTAAAATGTAAGTAAGTTCGTAAGTTATTTGTATTTATATAGCGCTTTTCCAGACCAGGGTCACAAAGCGCTTAAACAATCAAAACAATACTCACTAAAATATATATTTTAGATAAAGATAAAACTGAGAACAACACAGGAGTTCCAGAAAATCAAGGAAAAGCCTGAACAAATAAAAATGTCTTAAGATGTATTCATTATAATTAACTAGTTCTAATAAAGTCAATTAACATCATACACGATTTATTATTCAAGCATTTAATATATATTTTGTTCATTTAATTTCTACCATTATTTGTTGTAGATTATTATCATTATTATTTTGTAAATGAAATACATCTTATGTATTGTCAACTTATAATGTGAATCTAGGTCACACATTTAATAACGCTTATTTACTTTTTAATTGTAAACTATGACTTTTCTTTGTGTTACCATCTACCAAGCTGTAGTGAACTATAAATAATAAATAATTGAAGGATAAACTTCATTATCATTGGGGAAATTTGAATCGTCTCAGCAGAACACAAAACAAAAAACAGGATTTTTTGTTATTGAATATGAAGAATCCATTTAGAATCTTAGAATGTATAATTATTTTATGATGTTTTTTTTTAAGGAATTTGGAATTAACCCATCTTTAAAATATGTTTTTGAACAGATAAATACAGATAAAGCATTTTCTGTGTCACAATAAAAGCATGTGATTAGGATGTGTTTTACATTTGGATGTCTATTTGTTGTGCTTAAATAGTGTTGCAGAGTTCAGCCATCTTGTCCACCTCCACCATGATGCTGCCGTCTCTACAGGTATGTGTCAGCACACTCTTAGCATTCAGGGACTGACCTGGATGACTCCTGCTTGCATCTGAGCTTCGCAGCACTAAACCAACCTTACATGTAAAAATGAAGGCCAAATAACAAAAGAAAAAAAAACAGTAGATCCACGCAGCAACGTCACGTCCAAAGCATCACTAATACTCTGGCAGTGGTGCAAAGTACAGTACATTTCGGGGTCGAGTCCCGCACTCTTCACAGCTGATATGAAACTGGTGCAGTGCAGATACTTTAATTTTTTAAACATTCTTTGCGCAAGAAGAGCGTCTCTATCGAGAGAGAGATTATAAAACAAAACGCTGCAACATACTAAACTAACAACAATTCCATTTCCTAAGATCGATACGACCTGAGAACGTTCCCACCAGTAACAGAGCAGAGGAGGTGATGGATCTGAGACACACAGCGTTGATCAATGGTATGAACTAATCTGTGCGAATGCAGATCCAAGGTCTGTATCGAACTGCCACGTTATCGATTATGGATAATAATTACAACTCGCTCAACAGACCCCTAAATAAAACCCTATTATTTCCCGGGATTTAATCTCATAATTACGATGCAGGAAAGGTAATTGGCTTACCTGAGTCCATAAAGAACAGTGCCGTCCGGGTGGAGACGAATCATCCTGTTTTTGACGGTGACGCCGTGGACGAAGGACTTCTTGTCGTTGAGGAAGTAGGTGTCCGGGACCCACAGCTGGTCGGCCACTCGGTTGTCCAGCGTCAGGTTGTAGGCGATCTCGGAGTAGGAAAGACGCTTGTCCCGCCACGCTTGCTGGAAGTACATGGTCAATGTGTAGTCCTGTGGAAGACAAGAGAACACAGGTTTGCAATGAGAATCTAGTTCTACGAGTCATTTATTCACTTATAATTATATTTCTTATTTTCTTTTTTTAACTCATGGTCAAAACAACAAATAGATAAAGAAGATCGCTGCTGGGCACAAGGGGTGTGTATTGAAGAATCTGGCGATACAGTACATATGGCAATACAGGGGCAACAATACGATATATTGTGATACTGTAGTAACAAGAATATATTTGTAGTATCGTCGAGTACTTGACTCTGGTGTTACAGACCACATGACTTTTTCTAAAGTCGTAACTGCCTTAATTAGTTTTGAAACAAAAACATGTCAAAACATCAGCTTTAAAAGCTGCTGGAGTCGACTGCATCCTCTCGTCCTCAGTCAACGTCAGGATCTTTAGGTATTTCATTGCTCCTTAAGCTGCAGAGGCCGTAATAACTGCTGCCTTCTAGTTTAAGTGAAAAATAAAAATGAACAAACGCAGTGATTATTTGCATTTGAATTGTAAATAAAAATATTGAATAATTTATTTTTACACAGACTTTATTGAAATATAAACCATAAAAAAAACACAATGAATATATAATGTGATTTGAAAAATAAAACTTGATATCGTGGTGTTGAATATTGATTCACTAACGCAACTTATATTTTCTCACGCCCTTACTGGACTGAATAAATAACGCTGCTGGATATTATTGTTTTATTCATAATCTTGTACTTGCACTTTTAGCTATATACTAAAAAACATCCACTCCTCAAAATTATATTCCAATGATATCTTACACTTACGTATTGATTTGAAAATATCTATGTAACTCTGTAGCCAATAATTAATTTAAAATGAACAGCTCCCAAATATATGTAACGACCATAATAACTTAAACATAATATTGAAATACTATCTAAACCAATTGTACTTCTAGATATAAAGTTTTGGAAAATGTATCATGTTCCAACATGTTTAATTGTTGTAATGCTAAGAACCTCACAATAGCAATATTTCTTAGCAATGGTTTTGCTTATAAGTAAATTGATTTAATATCAAAATATAATAATTTGAAGTATAGATATTATTTTTGTTACCTCTTTGTTTCAGTGAAGCACAAGAAAAATGCAGGTATGCTAACTAGCGCTTTAGCTAAATTAAGTTCGGCATGAATTAGCTTCAGAGCTAATGATGGTTAGCAGGGTAAAGCTTACTACAAACATTCAAATATATATATATATTTTTAAACAGAAAAGCAGTGTGCTGTTGTCTCACCTCAACTGAATCCAGAGATAGATAAAAAAAAGAAGATAAAAAACACCCTTTTAAAGTTTTGGTTTATAAGGACTTTCAAGGACAAAAGGGCAACAGAGCTGTTGTCGACTCATGCTAACAACACACCATCACAAGTGCTCTGATACATGTTCTTTTTATTAAATCACATGCAGAAAAAATATACTTAATATGTAAAAAAATAGCTACTGCCGTCTCAATTAGTCGTCTATTAACTAGTTTATAATTCTGTTGCTTTCATTTATTTTATTTAATTCCCTTTTTATCAGTTGCTTTGGCAACAACTTGCTAAAAAAAATCTTTATTTTGTTGTCCTTCATTTTATCTGTGCTTCTTTATTTACAAGTGTATCAAGTCTAAGAGAAAAATACTGTATCATTAGATTAGTTATGATTTTATGACTTTTTTCCATGGTTGCCTGTTTATTTTCCCCGGTGTTTCTGACACCATTTACCATTTAATGTTGTTTGAAACAAACAAAGCCGAGGAACATCCACAAGACAAAATAAAAAATAACAATAATTAGTTTAGACTCGTCCTGAAGCCGAAGCAGCGAAACTCCTGTGTGTGTTGCTCGGCTTGTGAGTCTTAAAATAAGACTCAACACCCACACAACCCTCAGTTAAACACGGATCCACAGTTGGATCTTCGTGGCTGAAAATGTGTTGCCACGGAGTCAGGAAACAAATTAACAAATACAAGCTGTGAAATGAGGGGTTTATTTTTGTTCATTTTCCAAACAGCATCCAATCGCTGGTTTCACTAAAGCCCTTTTTTTCCCCGTGGCGGCGATGAAGCTAAACTCACGCTTTAAGAGTCTCTTCATTCATTCACCGCATGCGAAACATGTGCGCCCCAAACTTCTAAAAATAAAACCCTCTTGTCAGGTTGACAAGAAGTCAAGCGAGGACTTTTTGCATCTGTGTTTTACAAGACGCCTATCGGGCGCCGTGTTATCGGCGCTGTCGATCAGATGCATCTCCATCACCTCCGCAGTCGTTAGCCGGCGCCGGAAGGCTCGGTCTGCGGCACCGGGGCAGGTTCTCCTGCAACACATCGCTGCCCACACGGCAACGCTTCCCCGAGATGATGAAGACACACGAGGATTGTCAGACCGGGAGGTGTTTCTGACCTGATTCTCTTTTCTGAAGCCGCCATGAAGAGCATCGCTACAGGTTTTATTCAAGCTCTTGTGCATATTAATTCCTATTAAGATTTGATGAAGTGCTGCACGTCACAGTTTTTTTTTCTTTACTGGAACTGCTCCCAGCATTATTGGGGTGAGACATCCTCTGACATTTGGACGCTTGCACCGTTAAGAGAGCATGAGCGGATGCTCGCACACCAATATTTTTTTGGGGGGGAAAGCTCTGCTTGATAATACTTTATAAAGAAAGATTATCTATATTTCAGATCAACTGCAGAAGCAAGTATTAACAAAAAAAACAATAGTAAAATCAACAACAATAAGTATATTTCGACAACAATAAATATTAGTATACTAGACGCACACTACAGAAGTACAGAAGTGGGGGAAGGGAGTTATAAACACAACTTACACAACTTAAATAGTCCGACTACAATGGGCAGGAGGCAACGGCGTAATCTCGCAGAGCAAGTAAGTCGTAAGTATTTAATAAGTATTTTTGTCTTACTAGGCCACATTTGTTTTTCAACATATATCATTCAACAAGACTATAAAATACCCAGAGAGCCGTAACTAATTTATTACAAATTAAACATTATTTAGTAAGTGTGTTTTTTCTTATTTGCTTATTACTTTATGTGCGTATTTTGTAATTCTCTATTATTATTTTTTGTTTGAATCATTTGAAAAAAAAATTCACTTTGAATTTTATCCATTTTTATTAAAACTATTAAATTGTTAATTTTTAAAATAAGGCCCTTTATTTTATAAACATAATGTGATGGGAATATATTATTAAAGCTTCAATCCATAAAATCAAGAATAATGTTTCTGGCGCCCCCACATGTCACAACAATGTAACTGCAACGTCCAGTGTTATAAGTTCTTACAAACCGCTTGTTTTTTTGTTTAAAAACGAGAGTAAGACTTGCTGTGTCTGTTTCGCATTTTAACTTCACTTGTAAATTTAGTATTTTGTAGTTAAACAATTACAGTAGTTTCAAGGCCCCACACAGACTCTGAGAAGAGCATCTTTTATCAGTAACTGTTCATAACTGGTAAAAATAAACAGTAAACCAATAAATACAGACAATATGAAAATAATAATCATGTCAAAATGTCTATTATTGTTGCTTTAACATAATGTCAATGTGTTTTCAAAAAGCACTGTTGTATTAGAACTGGTTTCCTAAAACCACCAATACATTTTAGTGTGTTAAAGGTGTGGGAGGTTCTGCTTTAGCTAGAAATATATAAATATATATTTTTTTTAAAAAAATCTATTGTCCTTCATAAAAGGATGATTTCTGGACCAGAAATAAGAAATATCAACATAACTACTGAGGTTATCTTAGTTTAGTCTTTGGAAAATGTAAATCTGTATATAGGTGTGATTGTCACTCAAAGGATTGTGGGTCGATGCAGATATAATGAAATATAAACATTAATGATGATACATTTATGAGAACGACGCAACATCTAAAGAACCTTCAAACATCATGACAATTATAATAATAGAACAAATTGAAAATTGTGTAACTGTAAGTAAGAGTGAATTATTATGAAAAATTAAAATAACCAAATTTATGCTTGTTTAAATGCAATTTCAAATACTTTTATTTTAACACCAGACTGGTTTGTTAAGTAGGGGAGTGAGGAAATATAGATACTGTATTAATATTTTACAGTACTATCCATTTTCAATTTGCTTATGGCTTTTAAATAATATTTTTTGTTTATTCAAGTTCTTAAACCAGTTTAATCTTTAAACAAAAGTGTGTATAAAATAAAATAATAATTTATTTTGTTTACAATTTACATACAGATAATCACCCTGTTTGTTAATTTTTGTGTTGCATTTTAACTTCTGACCGCTAGATGGCAGCAGTCGATACCTACTGTAAGATCATTTGGAATATATTTTTATAAGGAGTAGATGTATTTAAGAGATAGTTATACCTCCGCAGCTAGACGAAGAATACATTTTGACGAGATCCCAGCAATGACTGAGGACAAGAGGATACAGAAGACTCCAGCTGCTTTTAAAGCTGATGTTTGGACATATTTTTGTTTCATAACAAATGAAAGCAGTCATGTAGTCTGTAAATTCTGCAACACCAAAGTCAAGTACTTGACAATACTACAAATATATCCGTGTTACTACAGTATCACAATATATCGTATTGTCGCCCCTGAATCGTGATACGTAACGTATCGTCAGATTCTTTCCAATAGACACCAGTGTATAGAAGTCAAGGGGAGACTGTGACCCATTATGTATTTTTGCGTCTGCTTAAAAACATCCATCATTTATGTTCAAATCAGTTACAACATTCCGTAGATATGATCCATGCGCAACTCAACACATCATTTATTCACTCGATCAAATGTAGGTCATTTAGAGCGATGGTGGTTGTGAGCCACAGGAGTGTGAGTGAAGAGAGATCCCTCCTTCACGAGACAGGTGAGGAGGGACGACATGAAAAGAAGAAGAAAAAAAAAAAGAAAAAAGCTGCAGATAAACCGCAAGACAAACCATCCCACGGCACAGCGTCAGAGCTTCCACGGCGTCCTTCAGTCTCCTTGTCACAAGCACTACTCAGAAACTCCATTAACATCACACACACACTCTGAGAGGGAGACATCTTGTGGAGAGCACCAGCGTCAGGAGGGGTGGAGGAAGAACCAAAAGATCCATGACAGGACAAGCAGAGGATATGAAGCCACGGATGAGGCCGGGCGGGTTAAGAAACATCAAGGGCTGGTCGGTGCTCTCGTACAAGAAGCTAACAAACACCCATTAAGAGTCTGTCAGAGTAACAAGGAGAACGTTCGTGTTTCTGTGATGAATTCGAAAGGCTACGTTTGTTCGCGACAACGACGCCGGATGCAACACATGAGGCAGAGACGCTGGAACTTCACCTGCTCTTCACTCCAGCAGCCATCTTGTCAGTCTGAAGATCTTAACTCCACATATTTACTTTTTTCATTGGATCGTTTTAAGTAATTAGCATGTAGCATGTACAAGTGGAGCTTTTCTATCGCCATCATTTTCTACTTGTGTTTGAGTCGTTGATATATAAAAGTCAAAGAAAATGAGTCACTGTTACGTAGAAAAGGGTTTTCGATTAGACGTGTGTGGACAATTTAAAATGTAAAAATAGAAAAAGGTGTAACTTTTGTAAATATGATATTGATATGAAGTTTAAAAATATATATTTTTGGAATACTAGTTACAAGTTAGTTACCAGCTGAGTACAAGGCCATTTCTGGGTATTTCTTTTAAGATACAAAACCGTGAATAATATTTTAAATGAAAAAGGCAAAGGCGTGTGATTTAGCTTTGAATGTTTTTACTGTTTTTTTATTGGTGCCAGCGCCATTTCCAGGCCGATTGCAACAGATTCCGAAAAATTACTAAGGGCTTATAGAAAAAATAATTTACGACTAAAAAGGTTTTCACTTGCTTCATATTTGAGCAACAGAGATGGTATTTTATTTAAAACCTTCCTTGGAATGATGAATCTCTAAACTTGTTGTCACAGCATGATCTGGAGCTTGTAATCCATGCGTTTGTTTCTTCTCGTCTGGACTATTGTAACAGTTTGTTTTCATGTCTTAACAAGAAGGATCTGTCTCGCCTGCAGTTGATTCAGAACTCTGAAGCGAGAATTCTGACCTGCTCTAGTAGAAGAACTCACATTTCTCCGATCCTTAAAACTCTGCATTGGCTGCCAGTTTCTTTCAGGATCAACTTTAAAATTCTGGTTCGTACTTTCAGATCTAATCATGTTCAGGCTCCTCCTTACATCAGTGAGTAGAAACATCTTAAGACACTCTTATTTCGTGCAGGCTTTTCCTTGATTCCCTGAGACTCCTGTGTTCGTCTTGTACGTGTCTTGACCTTTTAAGCATATATTTTATTGACTATTGCTTTAATTATTTAAGCACTTCTTGACACTGGTCCAGGAAAGGGCTTTACAAATATTACTTACTTACTTACCTACTTACAAAGAACATGAGCGTATTCACTAATAATAATGGAGAGGTTGGTGTAAGACCATTTTCTGCCTTTTTGGTCTTTGTGGGCGAATAAGGCCAAAAAAAAGAAAAATCCTGCCAGTTGTGTTTCTCAAAATCCAAGTAGATTAATGTTCATGTTGACGGTCACGTATTAATTGTACATTTATTTACGTTGAATAGGTTCTTTTCTAATGGCATTTATAAACAATTCTGATTCTGAGGAAGATAACAGTGTTTAATATAAGATAAGATAAAAATAATGGATGTCAACAATTTCATAAATACATCCAATAAGAGTAAAGAAAAAGATGTTGAAGGAAAGACATTTGATGGAGATGTTTGATGAAGAAAGACGTAGGAGAAGATAATTAAGATCCATCAAACTTCCAAAAATGAAAAGACGATACCACAATCAGACTCATACTTAAGAGAGTTTGGTAAATACACATTTTTGTTGGACCTGCAACTTCAACAGCAACCAGTTCTGTTGTCACATTACAAGGTTTATTTTGTATCCGTCGTCAAGAATTCCAGGGTCTGAAGGTCAATGCATAATAAAACTAAATCTAGAAGTTTTATCCACTGGAACGTGTCACGTCAGTATACGGTATTTCTTGTTCCAACTATTGAAGAAAGCCATCGTATTCTTTCTGAGCTCAACTGAAGTCGGATTTTAGCTGATGCTGATCTACGGAAATGGGTTAAAACAAACTGTATTTGGACAAAAATCAGAGTTAGAGAAGTGTAGTACACAATATGGGAAATCAGTGATCGAATTGCACATATTTGTTGTATTCAAAAGCAACTATATTTATATAGCCGACAATGTAAAGTCAAATGTTTACGTGGTCAAAATAAAGATCAACTATTAAAGCGTTCTAGGGTAAGATTCTGTTTGGCCAATAGGTCAGTTTAGAAGAAAAACCTGTCTGAGTTCCGCAGATGTTAGTCCTGTTTCAAATAATTGTACATAGTAGAAGAAGAGATGTCATGAAGTTTAGAGTAAATGTACACAGTCGCCATGATTCGTTATCCTCTTCATCTTTCATAAACATAATTTAACATTACCGTCTATATAATAAACTTGTGTTTTGAAGGCAATTGCGCGAATGGATTGCTGATTTCCTAGATCGTGTACCGACACGAATACACAGTACGCCGAATGGGGAAATGCGATAACGCATGCATTTTCGGACTCGGAAGATTTCCTTGGATCATGTACTCATGGGCGATTGACTTCCATTGTACCACTCATTACCTCCTTCATCATAGTTCGGTCATCAGCTGCAACTGTCACAAACCCATCTGAAAAGATAGTAGACCATCCCGCCCATACATCGTCCAAGAAAGTAACCCATAAGATGTCGTTATTAGCAACACGTAAAACACCCCTTAAAATAGTAACTTAATACTTTCTGTCACCCTCTAAATGTCAACTAAAAATGACACAGCTCAGAACTGCCACTCAGGGGGAAAAAAAGCTTTGAGTTCACGGCCGGACAAACGTCCACCATATTGCTAATGTTTCCATGTGTCACGCTATTGAGCGCCGAGGAGGAGAGAATGTGCTGATAGCGGAGAGTTTGACGCCGCGAGTGCGATTCTGCACTAACAAGCTGGTCGTGCGCCGACTCTCCGCTTGCTTTAATAACGCACTTACATTTAATATAAAGGGGTCGGAGGTCAGCTGCACGCTGACTGAGTTGCCGGCACTCCGGGGAGGTGACAACGCGCCTCCTCTGCGGTGTTTTTCTGCTACTTAGCCAGAGTGGAGAAAGTGCCTGACAGAATCATTAGGAGGAGACGTCAACATGTTAAAGGCTTCTGATGGAAACGCATTATTTAAAGATCATTTAATGACTCTTCGTTTTTTTCTGCTTCAGCGGAAGCATCTCGTTGATCTGAATCAAAACAAATTTGTTTGTTTTTAGAATTAGAGCACACTTCAGAAAAAAACAGTATAGAACCCCTAAATCGAATTTAAAAAAAAAAAATTGTTTTGTGTATTGTCATCAATAAAATTGAAAATACATCTTATTTCTTTACCTTTAAGTAAGTTTTAACAATGAATATGTTCTTCTGTTCATTTTTTTTGAAGAAGAAGAAGCATAATTTACTTATTATTTACGAGTCGCATTTTTTAACATTCTCTGTTTCAAATCACATATTTTTTTAATCAATTTTTACGTTTTTTTTTTAAAATTAATATATAGTATTTTTCTTTTTTTTGTGTGTCTCATAAAAAAATGTTTGATACAGAGAATTTACTTTTTATTTTTTTAAAAACTGTAATTTAATCTGAGTTTTATGTTCTGTTCTTACAGCTTATTTAAAATGGAGTATTTATATGTTCCACTTTTTTTTTTAAATACAAAAACAATATAATCTTTTTATAGTTATTTACTTCCAAAAATACTGGTTTTACATCCCCAGACCTGGTGTATAAAAAGAAAATCTAGCTTAATAACTCATCACATGATGAGGTTGTTACTACCAACTATTGTATTATATTGTTACCAAAATAACCAAAATACAGATAAAGTATATAGATTACAATTTCAGGGAATGTTGATAACAAGAAGGAAGGGATATATATATAAAAAAAAATTGGTAGTGTTCTTTATTCATGTGTGCATTTGATGTAACTTCAATTATGTATTTGATTCCGATAAAATAAGTGTTGAACAACAATACTGTCTAAATAAAAACAAATCAGGGTGTAAACTAGCTGCTTGGCAGAGGTCTGCGCTCTCAAGATTCCTCTCTACATCTTGAAAAGCTCTTCGACTACAGAAGATTCTGCAGTTTAACTCTTGATGAAGATCAGCAACAAAACAACAGGATTGAAACCAAAATAAAGCAGCAGCTTCTGCTGGAGTGTCAATGTTCGACGTCTTGAAACAGCCCGGAGAAAAAGAGGCCTCGTTCGCTTTTTTTTTCCTTGGCTTCGCCATAAAAATGTAGCGTCGTCATGGCAACACTGAGTAAAAATAACACAAGCTTATTTTCCCACAAGCTGGAAATAAAATGGATCAGGGACGGGTTTTGGACAAACAAGATCAAAATGGTTGCTAATTTTGAGTGGAGGAGCGACAGCGGACGTCGCTCCTGGTCAACCGACGACGACCACGTCCTTCCACTCGTACACGTTCGGAATAACTCGCCGGGATAATGATCATTATAGAAGGAAACGCTCACGCCCCACTAATTCCTCCAACCCAGAAACCACCACAGCTGCTTTGTTGAGATCTTTTAATTCTCAGGCAGCTAATTAACATTCAGAGAGGACTATTACAGTGGCGGGCGACTCACGTGACTCACGGGCCTGGTACTTATTGAGCGTGGAACATGGCGAAGTGCTGCAGTGCTGAAACAACAGTATTTGATCAGCTGCACCGAGCGCAACTACACTTTGGATTTGTGGTTTCAGCGAAAAAAACAAACAAAGCTTTTGTGCAAATTTGATTCACGCCATGAGAAGGAGCGAGAAGGTACATGAGAGGTGGTCGTCGGAGGAGGAGGAGGATGATATCATATCTGTGCCACCATTTTTTTTTTTTGGTTGCACTCACCACGGTGAGTCAGCACAGCCCACCCAGTCAGGATGTGTGGTCACACCTCACACACTCGGAGGACACTTCCGTCCTAAAATAGCACATTTGTAATGTCATGTCTGCCGCCGACTGACCCGCACCGTCCACGGCAGCCCGGCGACACGGATGACCTTCGAGCCCCGGTGGAGCTCACCACTCTCGGATGTTGGACGTCCAAACAAAGAGCACCTCCGCACCCGCAGAAGGTCTCGCCGCGTTTACCGCAATCAGCCAAAACCCGAGTTCAGACTCCACCAGAGGCGTTCTCATGTTTAATTAAAGCGGCGAGCAGCTGTTCGCGACCAGAACCATTGAAGGCAAAAACACTGAGGCTCTCGGATTGCTCCTGATTCACCAAGTGTGACGCTGACTGATCAGACCAGGAAACACCACAGTTTCATAAAGAAGTATATCAGTGCCATCAGAATATTAAATGGTTAATCTTTACATTTCAAATTAACTATTTTTTTTTTATTCAGATGTTGTTGGTTCTTTTAAAGCTTTTAATTTCTTTATTAACTGAATTCTTAAAATGAACACTTAAACTGGTTATTCATGAATTCGAAAATTGGAATATTAAGAGGTTGGATTTGTTTTTATTTATTTAAACATTTAATTCAATAGTTCAATCTTTTTTAAATGAATGAATGATATTTTATGACCGTTTTTAAATCGGTTTACAGTACACAAAGTGAAAATAATTTTACATAGATGACAAAGATAAGCATCATTTTTACGTAAAATAAAGGTTTTAAGTTCATTTAAATATGAATTAAGGTAAAATACATTTATGAAGCCTGAAAATAAAATATATTTTGATCTTTTTCAGATGAATCATTGACGTAAAATACACTTATAGATACCAGTAACAACAAAAACAAACATACAAACTATCTTCAATTTTTTTGTTTTCTCCAGGAGCTCTGGTTTCCTCCTTTTTAATTTGTAGCCTTTTAAATACAATAAAAGTGTTGGTATAATAGAGCCATCAGACAATAACAAAAAAGGTACAGAGCTACTTGATCGAACCTTTGGATTATTATCGATTAAAAACGAATTTAAAACAAAATCAACCTTTTAATATAGAAATGATTGAACTCAAGTATTAGACGTTTGAATTGTTAAATTCAAGCATTCAATAGGTTTACAAGCTTCAACAAACAACACTGACCTTTATGTCAAACTACAGGAAACAAGTTTCTAACTGGGGCCCTCGTAATACAATTTTATTCTGATTTCCTGACCTGTGAACAAAGCCTCTAGCCACTAGAAGTTGCTAAATATTCGCATACATAAAACCTTATAGAGCTACAGGGTAGATAAAATATCTTCTTTTGCAAGATGACAAACTGGTAAAACATTTTGGTCATAGTTCACTAAATATCTTGGATTTTACTGAAGTAATAAAATAGCAAATACATTGTGTTTAAGGTGAAATGAAGGTGACTCAGCTAGAGGTGAATAGAGCTAACTAGCATCAGATAGCATCAGCTAGCATCAGCTAGCATCAGCTAGCATCAGCTAGCATGCAACCGCTAGCTTGAACTACAGGTTTTTACCTGGTTGGAACTTGATAGGTTGGAATAATTTTCATATTTCATTACTGACCTTTCACTCTGTTCTTGAGGAACATTGATTTAATCTGTAAGAAAGCTGCAACTACGTTGGTAATTTTTTTTGGTAACTTTTCATGTCGTACTGATTATTTTACGATGTTGAAATTTACTAGCTTTGATAAACAACCTCTTGCCCATTTTTCAAATCATTTTCTGACATTGTTAATGTGATATCTATATTCTATATATTCTATATATTTTTTGTCTTTCTATCGCTTAATCTGTCAGAAAAAACAACACCATTTTGTTTTTTGTATTATTATTATTTGTGTTTAAGGACAATTAACAGACAGTTCAATTTGAGTTAGAATTATATGTATGGCCTCTAACCGCCGCAAAAAAAAACACACTTTTACTGTGAGCCAAAATAATTTCCGAATTCAGGTTATTTTATTCATTTTAATGTATTTTTCAAAAAGGCTTGTGAAATAAGCTCCTTGGCGAGGGTATTGTTGTCAAACTGCCTTTATAAAACATTTCCCATCCTTTTTTAATCTTACTTTAGGATTAACTTTTTGTTTAAATGTAGTATTAGTGCCATTTTTTATGTGTGTTCACAAGAGTAAAGACAAGAAGTACTTTAGCTTCTCCACGAGCAAATAAATAAAAGTAAAATGTTCTTCAGAAGCAGAGAAAGACTGAAGTGTCTCGGTGATAGATGTGAAGTTGACGTCCCTCAGAGCAACCAGTGCCACAGAAGAAGAAGAAGCTAATTACAGTGACCTTCATTCGTCCTCCAACATCTCCGCTGTTCCGCCTCTTTTATCTGGGAAAAGTGAGGGTCCCTGAAGAGGCGGATCAAAGCCCCCCCTCCACCCCCCGGACCCTCGAGCGCGCCACTAAAAAAAACGCCGACCCGATGATCTGGCGGCTCCGGCGATATTATCGATCGCCACGAGATCGATCTCCGTACTTACTGTGATCTCCCTCCATTTCTAGCGAGGAAGGGATGGAGAGGAGGAGGGAAGGAGGAGGAGAGTCTGACCTCTTACGTAAGCTTTGAAAAAGGAATTTTCTCAAGGTAGCAACAACATGTGGATCACAAGCCTGTCACGGGTTTCCAAAGCTTTGTGGTTTTTTTAAGTAAAAGGAAGTTGTTTTTTTTAAAGATTGAAAATGTTTTTGGTTTCATCGCCACAGGGAGCCGGTGACGTCAGAAGCCATTCATCGCCGGTGCGTCCTTCTTTTTACAACGGCAGATGTACGAGGCAGTGTTTTTTTGTTTTTTTTTCCAGATGAATGCTCACATTGATGTTCTTAAGTGAGATTACCCTTTGGAGAAAGGCAGAGGTGTATTACAAGGATGCAGTCAGAGATGGTGGGAGGAGGAGGACGGAGGAGGAGGAAGGAGCAGGATAGTGAGGGGTTTCTATTTCAAGTCCTCACAAAGTGCTTCTGCTCGGTCCTCCACTCGAATACATCAGTGGATCATCAGCGTAGAGATCAACAAAACCGCAGTATTCATGGGTTAAAGGACTGATTTTGGCTGAGTCACTGTTAGAAAATACTCCTAGACATGGTATTTTCTTAACCCTAAAATATTTACTTACTCTTTTTAATGATGATATGATATATTTCTTTATCATCTACTTACAAAACCAGCAGGGGGCAGTCAACGCGCAAGCAAGAAAAGTGTGATGAATTCCTAAAATTTGCTGTGGATCCAGATGGTAATTCATTACAATCTACTATCTTTTCCTTGATTTTATGGAATTCCTGTGTTTGTCTCTGTGTTATCTTGACCTTTAAAGTATATTTTTTATTGAGTATTGTTTTGATTATTTAAGCACTTTGTGACCCTGGTCTGGAAAAGCGCTTTATAAATACAAATTACTTACTTACTGACTTACAACAACAACAAAACATTTATTTTCTTGTCACAAATGGAACCAAAAGCTATTGATATTGAATCTACAATGGATCAAGACGAATCAAGTAAAAATGTATCATTTATTATCATTCATGTTTTCATTGAATTGGGTCATAAGACTAAAGACTGTTTGGGGTATAAGACAGGGACACCCTGGAAAGGTCATTAGGCCTTTAAAAATGACTTCATGTTTGTGAGTAATCTAGGTTTTCTTTACATATCAAGGTGGTTATGGCAGAATGTCAACAGAAAACAAGTTATCAATGAAGCTAATTTTAGCTTCCTGTTCTCATATTGCTATATTAGCATTAGCATTAACACAAAACACTCACCAGCTAACTTCTGTATTTATAATCATTCTGCTATTAATAATAACAATATAACAATTATAATGATGACAATAACAGTATTAGATTCAGTTGTTTTTCTTCAGATACAGGACCAGTTATTCTCCAGAATATATATTTTTTTAAGTCTTGATAAAATAGCAAGAGGTTTTTCAGACTCTGGGGTTTTAGATTTTGGAAAGAACCTTTGACCTTTTTTGAGCGAACAACATGCTTTGAAAAGAGAGTCTGAAGAAAGGAGGTGTTGGATTTAAAATAAGAACTCTTTGCCCCTATTACCTATTATTTATCTTGTTATTTCTCTTTATATCTCTTTGTTTTTGTTTTTATTTTTATGAATAATTGCTGTATTGCTGTGGCTATTGGAAAAAAAATAATTTCCCGAAGGAGACCTCCTGAGGGATCAATAAAGTTCTACCTACCTACCTACCTACCCTCCCTTTAATGCAGATATGGGGCTCAGTTAAACTAATAAACTGATTATGTGGAAATGTTGTTAACTAGATTACTTATTACTAGATAAACAATGTTTGTTTTTTCTTCTACAAATAAAGAAATGATTCGGTATCATTGTTCAAATTTTGGCATATTTGTTTAATGGTTCATGTTTAAAAAAGGTATACACAATTAAATAATATACAAATAGATATTTTTGGTTTCGCATCGTATTGTGTTATTTCGTTTTTGTTCCTTCTATCTTCAACCCCTCAGCAACAGTATTTAACGTGGTCTCTCTGGAAATCTAACCGCCAACCTTTTGCTTCAACGTTTCTTGAACCAACACCCGCAAAACAAACTCCCGACAACTCCTTCACCAGAGTCGCCGACTGCAAGACGTCAGCAGTCGTCTCTCCACACGCTTCAAAACAATCACCAACGGAGGAGGAAGGAGAGACGCTGCACCAGGAGAAGAAAAGAGCGATGATGAAAAGCAGGGTGGGAAGAGGAGGAGAGGCTTTGAGTGGCAGACAGCTTTGAGGATCATCTTGCTGAGATGGCGTTTGAGCGCCGCGTCAGCACTTTCCTTAATGTGCAAAATGTTTGTGGTCACACCGGGTTGTCTAACGGGTGATGGAGCGGTGACCCGACCCGGGTGTTTCCTGCCGCTTCCCCCCTATGTTGCGGAGATATGGCCCTCGTCACCCGTGACCTCGGGCGACCTCAGGTTAGAGCGGCGGGAAGTCGACACTTTTGCGTAGCGACGCTGAACACGAACGAGGAAATCTTCTGGTTGAATTCAGGCGGTGGAAAGATCACGTAACACTAACGGCGATGAATATTTAACCATTTAAACAAACTATTATCTTGCTTAAATGTTTTTTTGTTTGTTTTTTTGTATCCTTGCTAGCTTAGCTTGTGGCTAATAGTGTTAGCTGCAGATTTAAATCCTGTAATATTCAACTCTGCGTCATAATATTGTACGTTAAAACAGATTTTTATGAAAGATAAATGCTTGATCTACCATCAAAATGATTAAAACTAGCATTTGGATAAACAATGGCTGAACTGTTGCGACTCTAAGACACACACAAGTGTCGCATTGAATTCTATGTTTGTGTAGCAATAGCTACGTCTTAATGTGGAGGTGTTTTGTTGGGAAGATTAAACAACAAGTAACATCACATTTTTTAAACCCTTAATCTCTTTTAGAACAACATCAAATAAGTGCAACTACTTCACAGTGCAAGTCATTTGATTTATTCTCAATTGTGAAATTAATTTCTCGTTTTCAGTGAATCCATTTAGGCCCGCTTCCATTTCTAGTGGCAAACTTGTTTTTCTTTTTTTTTTCTTTTTTTTATGTGGTTATATAACGTCTCTATTATCCAGAGCCCCCGAGAGGCTGCTGCTCTGCTCACACTCGCTCTGCAAAGACCGCGTGTTAGATTTGGAGCAAAAACACAAGATTTAATATGTGATCTTATAATTATTCAGGTATTACTACAGAGAGTTTGACAGAAATATACACAATATTGTTTTGGCCCCTTTGGTGGTTTAAGTTGTCGGAACAATATGTAGTTCGGGCGCGTCACGAGAAGCTAGTCTGGACGTATTTAATAATCACATTTCTACTTGTATATTAATATAGTCTCACCATTTTCTGCTGTTATTTGTTTTCACGCAAAGGTTTTGATGGATTTTTTTTTAATTAATTTTATGTTTCATTAAATTTCTGATTTTTTTTTCTAATTTTCTCAATGTTTTTTTTAAACTAATTTAACTCTTTTTGGTATATTATTACCATTTTAAAATCAGTTAAAGTACCCATGAAGATAAGTTTACATAAATGACATAGATAAGCATCATGTTTACGTAAAATAAAGGTTTTAAGTTCATTCAAATAAGGATTAAGGTTAAAATACATTAATGAAGCCACAAAACAAAATATATATTTATTTTTTAGATGAATCATTGACATAAAATACACTTAGATACCAGTAACAACAAAAACAAACTATCTTGAATTTATATTTTTTTTCTCCAGGAGCTCTGATTCCTCCCAAGAATCTCATTATAAATATAGGGGAATCCATTGGTTTCATGTAAATGCGTTTTGTCGTTTTTGACTGGCAATCTTTCCAGGGTGTCCCCTGCCTCCCGTACCAGATTGCAAGAATAGGCTGAAGCATGAATGAGTTTTTGAATTTTTTTCAGATTCAAACTCCTCAAAATACCAATGATAGTGAAGAAAAGGGAAACACTAGTCATTCTAAATTTGGCTTGGCAGCCTTTTTATAGTGAGATAAAAGTAGTTTTTCTTCAAACAGAGGATGTTTCAATTCAAGTGACTGGAAAAGACGACCTCAGTTTTTCTTTCATTCACATATATCAGATAAACACAATGTTTAATAATTCATTGATAAAAAAATGTTTAATTTTTGTAAGTAAATTATGTTTACACTGAATCTAACTTTAAGTTTTTCAAAAATCATTCACTTTATTGAGAATAAAAGATGTAATGAAGAGAACTGAACCTTAAATTGTACACAGTATACGCCGTCTTTGCTAATATATTCCATTACATGTACTGTATATATATCTTTTTTTAATTATTTCTTCTTTGGTTCGGCTTACTCTTACCCAGCTAGCTAGGGTCAAGGGTGCGTCAGAGTTCATTACATGACTCATGAGATAAACCACCGATGCTTCGAGAAAAATGGAAAAATGTTTTGAATGACAGATGTTTGTTTTTTATTCATTCTCTAAATAAACATAACCTTCCTGGAAATTATATAATGACCAGCAGAGTTTACCTTCTGATAAAATCTTTGTATTTTGCGAATTCATTTAAATATTTCTTCATGGGTTTTTTTCTAATATAAAAAAAATATCCAGATTTCCACATATTTTTTCAGTGTACATTCTCTTCCTATTTCTTCATTGACTAGAATTATATGTCTGGTTCTAAATAGTCAATATATCAATAAGAAATTATATATATTTAGCTTCATTAATTTGGATATTTTACTTTAACTTTTCTTAACTGGTTTATTTTCATTTTTCTTAATATTTTCCTTAGAATTTCGTAAAGAACATTTTCAAAACTTCTTGTTTTTTGCATTTTGTATTGAAGTATTTGTTGTTTTTTAACAAATCAATGTATTGATCTTTAGTTTCTCTATATGTTGACAAGTCTTTCTTTCTCTTTTAAATGTGTATATCTTTTATCCAAGGCAAGTGTCATTTATTTAAATCTCGTCATCATGTTTTAAATATGGTGTTTTTGTCGTAAATTTTAGTTTTTTTCATAACCATCAGACTGACCCACGCAAGCTTCTCAAGCCAAATGACCACTTCATCATCACCATCATCATCATCACCACCATCTTCATCATTAGCCGTGTGTCACGTCTACAACCGTGTGTGACATTGTCCAGATGGCCGCGACCACACGTGTTGGGAGGAGGAGGAGGCGGCGGCGTCTGGAGTACCCGGAGGAAACTAACGACACCCCTTATAGAAACCCATGCATACGATTACACAGAGGTAGACGTGCTCGGTGTGTCAAGAAGAGGGTTTTGCGTGTGCGTCGGTTCCTGCGATGGACCAGTGACCTTTAGTCTCACACACACACACACACACACACCAGAAATGATGCAAAATTGATGACGGATGCTGCATTTTTGGCGCCTCGACGTCACACATCCATCAACTTTCTACCAAGTCGACACCTTTTCAAACTCATGGCTTACGTCATTGAACAAGTAGGACGACGCTTGGCTTACGTCAAATGTGACGGAGGTAGGATGGATGGATGGATGGAAAATACGCAAGTATCAGCTTCTTTTTTTTTGGGGGGGGGGGGGGGGTAGCAAATAAACTGCATCGAGAAAAAGGAGGAAAAGAAGAAGAGAGAAGGGGGGGGGGTCGTGTCAACAAAATTACACTAGCGGCCTGACAACACTCACACACTCACACACACACACACACACTGGGCTGTGCGTCCGAGAGTGCGCCAGTGAGTGTGTGTTTTGAATTCAAATGCAGCAGCAGAGCAGAGCTGCAAATGCGGGACTGAGGAGAGGAAGATGCACTCGACATCCTTCAGTAAAATAAAAACTGGGGAGGGGGGTAACGAGAGGGAAGGGGTTTGGGGGGGTGAGGAGAGGGGGTGACTCAAACCCCCCCCCACCCCTTGTACTTCAGAGGAAATCCATATCCAGAGGATAAAAGATGAAGAAGGTGCACCTACCATGTTGACTTCAGACACCATGTCTATGCTGGCGATGTCAATGTTCATCCCCACCGCCACCGGAGCCCCTGCACAAACACACAGGAGACAAGATGTCACCCCTCAAAAAAAAAAAAAAAAATCACCATTTAAGAAAATAAATCATCCTTTTTCATTTTCATCAGCTCGTGACGCTCTCCTCCACCTACACACACGATTAACACGCACGTTTTCATCCTCGGAGCGGTGGATGGGGGGGATCGATCCCCGGGATGCGGATCTGATCCATCACGAGTCTAATTGTGGAATTAAAAATAATACAAAAATAAATAAATTCTTAAGGTGATTTTAAAAAAAAGCGGATTTTTTTTGCGATTCATTAAACATGTATTTGCGCATCAAGAGGGCGTGAAGGAGAAAAAGGAGGGAGGGAAGAGAAGAAAAAAAAAACGACACTATGCTTGGCTCTATTGGGTTTTTTTTTGGTTACCTCCGAAATCCGGCCTCAACCGAATGTCGTATCCCTTCATGAGCCGGTCCACGGTCTCCTTCACCAGAGGCATGTTGCTGGGGTCCTTGATATCCTTGACGCTGGTCGAGAGAAAACATGTCGTTTAAAAACATCATACATGACGCGCTGCTCAGAGAAAAAAAATGTTTACCTCTGAGTCCAGACGAAGGTCACGAGGAGGGAGAAAGTCAAAATCCCAAAGTGGTTTTTCCTGATCCTCCCCATCGCAACAGTTTTTCGGGTGGTTTCTGGATGCGAGTGAGAGGAGCGCACATCCAACTTCCTCCAGACGCTGCAGAGGAGCCACTGATGCGCGCATGCGTGCTGGCAGCCTCACATCAAAGAGTGGAGCGCGGTGATGGTGGAGGAGCAGTTTTTCCATTGCAGAGAAATGTGGGAGAGACACGCACGCGTGGACGTGCGCGCGCGCGAGCTGCGGACCCGGACCAGCTGGGACATCATTTCGACATATATATTTTTTATTATTATTATTTAACGACGCTTTTAAATCCATCAAAGTTAGTTTTATTTTCAAATAATTATCCAGTCATAATCAATAACTTCAGTTCGATTCTACTCCGGGTCTCTAATGGATGTTCTATTTCCAGTGGGGACCCAGAAACCATTTCATTGTGCAAACCCGTTATAAAACAACCAGCATTTTTAGGGCAGCCATGAATAAATAATTGTCTATCTTGAAGAAATTCCCACATATTTTTTTCTCCTCCTGCTGGAACAGAAATAGCCTCACGGATGGGGTCGGGGGTGCAGCAGTGGAAGGAATGATGGGGTTTTTTTTGCTTCACGCTTACCTAGAAACTTCTTGGGGTGATACCACAGGAATTCCCAGGGTGGATGAAGGGGGTTTTGATCTTTCCATCTTTGTCCTGGAGGGTTTTGTTCCCTAAATGAGTGCCGGACACATTCTTCCAAGAGAGTCAGAAACAAAACTCGTTTCAACTTCTTGATCTTGGTTTTTTGGTCACAAGTGAGAGCCTTTAGCTCAGCTCTTTCCTCGGGACAGAGCCTCTACGCTTTGCCCATGAATGTAAGATAATATTGAATAAAAAAAAAAAAGAAATTGATGAATAAAAACACATAAACTAAATTAGAAAAAAGGGAAACAATGAATACTCAATAGACGTTATACCAATGAAATTATAAAAATAATAATAGTAATGATAATAAAAGATAATATATAGTAATGCAGGATATTCATAACATCAAAAAATACATCTTGAAAGAGCTTTAAAACATTTTCAACATCTAAGAAATCTTCTGGTTAAAAGTAATAAACCAGTAATCTACATATATTTTTAAATTTAAATCTCAAAATGGTAACTATAAACAACAATTCATACATAAAAAAAAACGTCAGGATTATTAGTTTATAACATATTTACTATAGATTCATGTAAGATGCAATAGGCTGTATCTTTAAAATGTGTATGTGAGTTCATTAGTTTATGTTAGAATTTACCTGTTTATGTAGTATTTAATAATAGTATAAGCTTAAGTACAACGAGTCTACACAACTGCAAAATGTTTTTAACTATAAAAGCAGGTTTTACATCAAAATATACCACAATTAAGCCATTTATTTGTTGGTTTATAGGGTGAATTCTTTATTTGATTTTAAATCTATTTTTATATAGTTCAGGCTATTCTAAGGTAAGGTAAAGGTAAGGTAAAACTTTATTGATCCCTCAGGAGGTCTCCTTTGGGAAATTGTTTTTTACCAATAGCCAGCAATTTTTCATAAACAATAAAAAATAATACATAAAAAATAAAATAAGAAGAACAAATGGGTGATGGGTGATAGTGATCTCACGTGGTCAAAGCCATCACAACAATTCAACGATCCTTTGCAATAGTAAATTATAACTTTGTAAAATTATATTTTGTTTGTGGAAGTCAGTAAGCTTTTCAAGAAGACCCTAAAAGTTTAGTTAACTCTGCCAAGGAGAGTTTTGCTGTGTCATAGACAAATAACTGAAAAATAATAAGTCACACGTGTTTTGTTTATGTTTATTTAGCTTTTTAAAAAAGAGGGGGGGGACTCATAGAATCAAAATAATAAAACAACTGTTTACGTGACATTGTTTCAGGGTTACCAGATAAGATGGATGGTATTGTGAACTTCCGACACTTGGAACACGTCGGTTATTGATTGTAACGTACAATAAGGTACACATGAGCTCCTTGGCTGAGGTATGCTCCGTCTCTGTGCTTCTTTTTTGTTCAGTTCAGATTTTGAACAAACACAATAGCTTTATTATTGCTAGTTATATCATTTTTCCTTTAAAAAAAAAAATAGGGTCATATTGTTATTGTATCAGGAGGCAGCGAAAGTGCACATGTTCAGGGTTTTAAATAAAAACACTAAGATGATTTCAATAATTCATTATCGACACTGTTGTCGTTGACACCCACTGTTTACACGAGGTCACAAAAGCATTCACGAGAGGGAGGAGGGAAAACAAACTCTTCTTCCTCATGTGGGAGCAGAATCCTGCAGTCGAGCCTTCCTTTTGATCTCCCCCCTGCAGTGCCGGCTCTTCTCCTGGAGGGGGCGCGCTTCTGAGAGCGTTGGTTCATTCTTGCATCACTATCAGGTGCAGCATCACAAGAGCCTCATGGCATCTCGCGCTTAAATCCTCCATCTACGAGTGTGTGTGTGTGTGTGTGTGTGTGTGAAGGGCATCTTCACGAGTGGACGCCGGTCTGTGAAACGAGTGGATGTGCATCAGAATAAATGAGTTTCTGATTCATTTCCTCAGATGAAGAGTTTGTGCCGCTGGAGAGGGAGGTTGGGGGGGTGTGAAGATGCAGAGGGTCTCTCCAGATGCACGTGCCCCCCTTTTTTTTTCTTTTTTTCTTTTTCTAGGTCCTCCTGGTTCTTAAAGATGTTCCTCCGCATCCCTGCAACAGAGAGGATGTGAGTACGACCGCAGAACTCCTCCTCTCCCTGAGAGACGTGATGCAGCTGTTCCTCCATATTGTCTCTCTCATTATTCTGTTAAAGCAAAACAACCATAAAAATTCTCTGACAGCAGCATGAGAAGCATGATGAGCAGATTTGCACTCGCGGTTATATAAGACATCTCTCTCTCTCTCTCTTCTTCTCTCGCTCTTCTTCTTCTCTCTGTCTCCATCTTCCTCCAGCGTTGTGAGTGAATAGACACTTTTTTTTATATATAAATATATATATATTATGAGATTAGAGTTTATTTCCTGTGAGGCCGCCGTGCCGTGAAGTGTTTTTATTAAAGTTCAGCAAATAGAAGGTGCACGGGTAATATTTGGCAAAAGGTCCGGACAGTTTTCGCCAGGAGGAGGTGAAGAGAAACAATATTTTTTGTTTAAAAAAAATGTGTGACACGACAAGACATTCATTGAGAAATCAAAAAACATGCTTTTTTAAAATACATTTTATATCCTTTTAATTGGGTCCAAATGCTAAAAAAAGAAAGTGTCCACTGTGTTGTTTTGCTAGCTTCAAGTTTCAACATGTCACTGTGGAATGATGTACTTTTACTAGATGATACTTTTATTTGTTCGACCGTGGAAACGTTTATCACTATATAAGCTTAGAATCCATAGCGAACGCAACTTGTTGCAAAAGTTTGGAAGAACATCTTCCCCACCTTTGGAAAGGTAAGGTAAGGTAAAACTTTTTGGGTTTGTATTAGCAAGAAAATTATGATACGTATCGTGATAAAGAGACTAATGATATATTGCAATAGTGTTTTAACAAGGATATACGTGTATTATTGTCGTGTACTTGACTCTGGTGTTGCAGAATTTACAGACCACATGACTCTTGACGAAGTCGTAACGGTTTTCATTTGTTTTGAAACCAAACTATGTCCAAACATCAGCTTTAAACGCTGCTGAAGTTGACTGTATCCTCTCGTACTCGGTCATCAACGGGATCCCGGAGGACTTTATAGCTGTCTTAGTGGAGGTTGTAACGACTGCTGCAATCTAGCGGCCCGGAAGTGTATAAGCAACGAAAACGGCATAAATATTTACATGTTAGTTGAAAATTTATACATAAACATAATCCTTTAAATAACTATGACAAAAATAAAATATAAATTCAAATGAAAAAAAAGGTTTCAATTCTAAACAGGTCTGTTAAATATAAATATGGTATTGTTAAATTTAAAAAAAAAACATTTTGTTGTATTGATTTTGTCTCGCCAATTCCCATACATTAGTTAACTTCATTAAAAAAAACATTTTAAGTGTATTTGAGATGATGAAATCCCAGAGATCCCAGGCATGACTGAGGACGAGAGGATACAGTCGACTCCAGCAGCTTTTAAAGCTGATGTTTTGGACATATTTTGGTTTCAAAACAAATGAAAGCAGTTACGACTTCGTCAAGAGTCATGTGGTCTGTAAATTCTGCAACACCAGAGTCAAGTTCTTGACAATACTACAAATATATCCTTGTTACTACAGTATCATAGTGTATCGTGATACGTATTGTATCGCCAGATTCGTGCTAATAAACACCACTAACCCCTGTGAAATCTTGCAACAAAATATCCCACAATGCACGTTGTTTTCTTGTTTAAAAGAAAGATAATTCGGTGAAAGATGTTTTGACTCCATATTCCTCTTAGTTGGACTTTTGTGTTGGTGTGATTTTGCAGATGGAATGTGAGTGTGTGTGTGTGTGTGTGTTTGTGTGTGACATCACGGGTACCTGGCGTTCTGCAGGCTGTCGTTGGCCAGGTAGACGTACCAGTAGACGCAGTTGAAGAGGGCGAAGGAGCAGGGGAACAGGATGCGGGCGTACTTGTCGATGGGGCTGGTGCCCGCCAGCTTGGGGTTGGTGGGCACGGCCGAGCCCTGCTGCAGGAAGATGGGCACCTGAGGGAACTCGGACACTTCGCTGCGAGACACCGAGTGGTTCCTCTTCTTCAGGCCCTCGTAGGCGTTGGTGTCGGTCTGAAAGGAGACCGTGAGCGAAGTTCGTCAACACGAGTTACTGCGGGTCCTGATTGATCTCGCGGGGATTCAACGTTCCTATAGATCGCAGCAGGTAGTTTCTCTGGATGCCCACAGGACTGTTGGCGGATTATGCGGAGAAGAGTTATCCCCGGTTTTCTCGCATACGGGCTATTTTTATAAAGCATCTACACGTGAGACGGATCCCAGGAGGAAACGCTGCGGTGGCTTCCTGTATTAGCATGAAGCGTACGGCTCCAGATGAGAACCTAACAAAGCAACATATTATTATTTCATGGGCAGCGTTCCCTAAACGACAGGAATGAACGCGTGATATTTAAAATGCATGGAAAATGACCTCGATTTCTGCAGCGACGTTTCCTCTTTTGAATGAGTACGATTGTGTACGGAAGTATATCAGAGCCATCACAATATTGAATTATTTAATTTCATTGAAATTTTGAAGGAGTTTTTTTTAAGGATTACATTTCTTTAATTTAATTCAATCTTTTTTATTTGAAAAGTTGAATCTGTATTCTTAAATAACTAAATACAAGTAATAGAATATTTTCAAAATTAATTTGAATTTTTTATTTTTTTACTTTATGATATTCATAAATTCAATATTTTTAATTTATAGCCTTTTTAAAATGCTGTTTTGACGGCGTAGGGATATTTTCTCATTAATTTTTTTATTTTTACACATATATTTCTATATTCTTTTATTTCAATATAAAATGTTTATATAATAGAGCCAACATTTTCTTATACTTAATTTTAAGGCCAGACATTAAACTCCATTATTTCAAAGTTGTTGTATTTTTATTCAATATTTTATTATTCAATATTTAATTAATGATAGACTTTTAAATTCAATATAAAATGTTGGTTGAATATTGCCAAAAGTTTATATTGTATTTAAAAGGCTTTTAAAAAAGAGGTTGATATTGTTATTTTGATAATCGAAAAATAAATGAATTTTAATTATTTTAATTTCAAATGTTTGTATAAAAGTGATAATATTTTACATTGAATTAAAAATGCTACTGGTATTTTAGAAAAGTGATCATTTGGTTTTCACATAGAGTGAGTAGAGTTTTAAATTATAATCAAATCATTCAAAAACAAATGTATTTAAAGTATTATTATTTTCAATTTTAAATGCTTACATTTTTATATTGAATTTAAAAAGCTAGGAATGCAATGATATTGAATTTTTTATTATGTGAATAACAATATTCACTTTATTCATTATAAGTGTAAATTATTTTAAAATGATTTAGAAAGACAAATTCAAACTGTCAATATACAAATGATTTGATCAAGTTATCTATAATAGTAAAAAAAATGAAAAAAAAATGATGTGAAATCAATCCACCATGACCTAAAAAAAAACAACTCCTAAACACATTGATTGAA